>NW_014555318.1:366409-396412 GCF_001313825.1 Dinoponera quadriceps
TATATATATATATATATATATATATTTACTTTACTATATATATATATATGTGTTCTTCAAGAAATTATACATTGTAAAGTTTTAAATCATTTGTTTCTTTATAATTTTAAAATTCTAATTTGGACTACTTTCATTGTTTCTAATCATATATAATACTGAATATTAATATATTTTGCTGAATAATTTTGTGAAATACACAAATTGGTTTTTATTTGGAACATTAGTGAATAATTCTTTATCTTTACTGTATTGAATTGTTATTGAAATTTTATTGAAGTGATATTTAAAATGAGTCAACCGATATAAATTTCAACATACGATTCGGTAACATTTCGATGTAATTCGTTACGATTTCAATAAGACATTTTCACCCGGGATATGTTTTTGTACACGACAGGCTCCACAAGAGGTCTCCACGTGCGTGAATCCTGCCTTAAACAAAAATTGAAAATATTGTTGCTGAAAGTACCTGAGTGCATCTTCCTGATCCAATCGTGCAAGTATATATTGTTGAACGTCTCTGACGACTTGGGACTTTCTGAGGTCGTCCAACGAGATCTTACGAAAGCCAGTGAACATGCGAGAGATGGTTTTACTCTGCCGTCGAGCAGTGCAAACTAATAGAAGCCATTGTGGGAATAAATGATGATGATTGGCTAGTAATTCAGCTATCGTACGACTGACACGATTGTTTTCCCTTCTAGAATCTTTAGTACCAGTCAGCGGTGAATTTAATATTTGGCCTTCATCGATGGAATCTACCAGTAAAAAGAGACTATTTTTTGGTGGTTCAACTTCTAACAACGGGAACAATAGAGCTTTCTTCAACGCGTCATCTGGATCTCTATCTAATATATCCGGTTGCAAAGCAGCTTGTATCTCCGGGTCAGTACTCAATTTCTCAGCATAAGCTTCTGCGACAGCTTCTTTGGAAGTAAGAACCGTCATAGATGCTGTAGTCACAGGCGTCGTTACTGTTATCATTGTTGTTGTTATAGTCTCAGTTATTGTTGTAATCGCATTCGTAACTTCTGTTGTAGAAACTGTCGGCAAAGTTGATATGGACGACGGTCGATTAATTCTATCAGAACTGGTTTGAAGTAGCTGGGCGACTAAAGATCGAACGAATTGAGCGGGCGACAGAGATGCCTCACTTCTAGTTTGACAGAAGTGACGAGCCAATAGTCTGCGATTTAAGGATCTTTGATGCCTTGCAGAAGTGCCATTAGAAGGCCAGGCTAACTCGGCACAAAGCGCCGTCTTCCCGCTTCCTGGTCCACCCACAATCAAGGTACCACATGTTTTCGAAGCTGGTCGTTGTTCTAGGCAGTGAGAGAGTTTTATGAAAGCCCATTCCCTACAGAAAAAACGCTTCTTCTCAATCACTGGCGCCGCCATATTGATACCTTGATATTATAAGACCTATTTGTTTGATTAAATCTTCCTTCGTTTTTTTCTTAGTTTCATATATATATATAATTTTTCTGTTTTTGTAACAAAATTTTTTTCTTGTTTCCTTTAAATTGTATAATTCCTTCATGGAAATTATTTCTTGTAAAATAATTAATGTACGTAGATCTTTGGCATCATTTCTAAAATATTTCTAAGTTCAAGTATTTATATATATATTGTGCTTTTCTCAGGTCACTTGAACATAAAACAGCTTTATCAGGCAATTCAAATGCTATCTAACGATTATCTTAATAAAATTTCTCTTCCATGGTGATCTACATTTTATATTGTTTTCTTGGACTCTATATGATTAATGCAGTTCTGAGTATCTAAAACTGCTAGTAATTGAGTGATAAATGTTGAAGACTAAACCGAACTGTCGATATAAAATAACATGATGCAACGGTTTAGATTTTCAAGTACAGTAACAAATTGGACTGCACTTCCAATGGAATATTGGAAACCCTTGGAGGCTCTGAGATTACTTCTGATTCCATCATCAAATTTCATTCATTCATCATTGATCATTCAAGTTTCTTATCCTTTTGTTATTGACGAACGATAACTTTTGTGCTTTTTCATGCTACCTGAAACAAAACAAAGACTATTATTTGAGTCTAGTTAACACGTTGAATGTCAAGTGAGCCATCGATGGCCCATATTGGGATCGAGTCTTCCCTGATCTACGGATGTATAGTTATTCCAACGTTTAAGGGTGGTGTTGATTTTGCAGCTTCTAATTATAGACCTATCAGTAAATAAATAATTTTTGCTAAGATTTTTGAAGGCATAATACCCAAGAAACTTTCATCTATGATTAGTAACTTTATAATTAACTTTATCATTAGTAAATGGTTTGGTAATTAGTCGCTCTGCTATTATTAACATAGTACTATATCACAATTACGTGTCTTTTGTTGTTGAGGAAGGTTGAACTAAGTCAACACAATTTATACCGACTTCAAAAACTAACTTTTAACTCAGCCAATCATGCTGGACTTATTTCCAAATTAAATTCATTTGGTACAAAAGTGTTACTTTTGTGTTACTACTAAGTGTTACTTTTGTACCAAATGAATTTAATTTGGAAATAAGTCTAGCATAATTGGCTGAGTCAAAAGTCAGTTTTTAAAATAGATAGCTAATTTTTTGGATGTCAAGTGGTGAAATTTAAAGGAATATGTTCAAAAAATAGGAATATACTGTCTGGTATGCCGCAAGGATCGCATCTGGAGTCATTACTTTTCAAAATTTTTATAAACAACATATCTGACAGTATCATTTCAATTGCATCTGATAGTATCATTCAATTGCTACTATACGCAGATGACCTAAAGATCTATAAAAAGATAGACAGTTTAGCTGATATTAGCTTAGTATATATCAAGATTTACATCGTGTTCAGGTAGTGGTTTCATGGTACTTGGCAAACCATATATAGATTTTAATCTGAATAAACGTCATATGATGCATTTTACACGCAAAATAAAAACTTTTACCTACAATTATGCACTGATGGACTCTCCTTTATCGGCGGTTGATACGATAATCTGAGAATACAATTTAGTTCTGATTTAACGTTTAATAATCATTTACGTGCGATTACATCTAAGGATTAAATGAGATTAGGTTCCATACTCCGATATTGTAAGGAATTCAAAGATCCGAGAACTTTGAAATTATATTGCGCGATAGTTCGACCCCACCAGAACATGAATATTTGGTCCACCAGAACATTCGAATATTTGGTCTCCCTATCAAAATAGTTTTTCTCTTCAACTTGAATGTGTGCAACAGAAATTCCTTAGGAGAGTTAGTTTGTGTGTGAATAGACCAATGTGATTTAACTGTCATGATTATGAACCGATATTACATAAATTAGGGTTGATATCGTTACATAATAGAAAAATTCTATCCAATCTGTTATTTTTTTTTAGAATTCTTAGAGATACAATCGACTGTTTAAAAATCTCAAACTTAATTAGATTTAATATACCTGGAAGATCGCTCAGACGGTATCTACCTTTCCACAAGGAAAAACATAGGATTTTATCTAAAATTTTATCTATTCAAACTATTTAATAGACTACCTATGATCGGCGACACTATCTATTACTTGGCTGACATACTTAATATGTCTTTGTCCACCTACAAATGCGTTATTATCAAGGATTTCAGCGAGTCTTCATAATCTGCGCTTTTGTACTTTTTATTTTATTTGTCTGTATATATCTTCATTATTACTTCCTTTTTGTTTCTGTTGAATGATTTATATATAAAAGGGAAGAATCATTTCCCGTGAATCAAATAAATACATAAAAATGAGTTTAGAATATGGGTCAATGTCATCAAACCAAGCGAATAAAAGAAAGACGGTTGAGACTGGCTGTTGAAATGATCGAAACATATATAAAGCGCTGATAAAGAGATAGATGTAATTTTGTTTAGAGTGAAATCAAATTGTTTTAGTGTTCTAGTATAAAATAAACCGAATTAAGTCAGTTAATTCAATAATGTTAAGATATCTATTAAGCTACATTCTTGCATGCTTGAATACAAAAAAAAAGCAATAATTCATGTATTTAAAAAAAAAGCTTTTGTTTGCTTAATTGGTGTAAGAATTACTTATTATTCAAGGCAATACATAATTATCCAGCTTCTAACAGCAACAGCTGATTTACTGGTGGGAGATACAAAACGCAGTACTAGTAATTTTATGCGACCAATTTCACCTCTTCTTTCTGATGTTAGCGGAATCTATTTACAAACGCATACCCTCAAATGGCTTACTAATAATAAAATGAAATGCTACACTAAATAATTAGCAATACCACCAACTTTATTTCTACCGGTAGTAGTCAAACCTATTTTATCGAACGTGTTTTATCGTGTGAGCATGATACATGTCAGAATATCGTATAAAAATGAACAGTTGAGAGTAAGAGAAAGTAAACTTCCTGCATGGTGATAAGTTTTGATTTAAAAAAATAGTCAGGAATTATTTGCAAAATTAATGGACAATGTGTCTCAAAGGTCCTAAATAATATGTCTATTTCCGATTGTTACTTCTATTATCATTTTATACATGAGTCTATGTCAAAGGTTTACCATGACAGCATTATGGCGTCGCGACAAAGACAGCAAATAGAGCAGAATAGAGCTCATCATATATCTTAGCCTGGCCTCCATTCTCATCCCGGAAAGATATTGATAAAGACAAGTGAGTACACAGTAATATGAAACTCATCAACTCACGTGAGGTGGGACCAGTTCTCGATCGATAGAACGTCTATATATATATGCATACATATATATGTATATATATAATATGCGTTGCACGCACGTGTGTGTGTGTGTGTGTCTTTCTCTCTTCCTTCTCTCTCGGTCGCTTTTAGTCTTGCTTGTTCAACTCGCTCGCTGTCTCCCTTTGTTCCCTTGTAAGTTTTATCACGCTACCATCTCTGTAGAAAGAATACTGTGTACACGACAATTAAAAACCGGCAAACACATAAGGAAAACTGGCGTATGCTTGCGGAAAACAAATTAATTGTACAAAATAAAAGATATGTCCACAGCACACTTGTCCCAACCGTTACACACAGCTGGTATTTTTATGCACTGCTTCAATATTGTTATTCTTGCACTGACCTCAAGAAAGTAACAAACTCAACTTTCGTCAAAGCTATCGCGGCTATCATTTTTGAAACGACGCGTTACTTTATTCCCTAAAAAACAACACGAACGAGTGAAAGTTAAACTTAAGCGTCCAACTGTGCTTCTCTCACTCTTTTGCCTCTACGTATTTTGCAATTTTTCGTACAACCGAATTAATGGAAAAACTAGACTTTTTTTATTCCGGATGGGGGCGTGTTGTAAAACAACCTCATCAATGGTTACCACGATACTGAGGCGCCGGCGTGTTTAACCCCTCCCTCACCACCACTCTTCACCATCACTCCCACTATCCCATCACCCCCACTTTTTGTTCCGAGCAATGACTAGTTTGCGTTCGTGTATTTCCGTGGTCTTCACTTGCACCGTCTCCCCTTTTCGTCTTACTGCTGCACTCCATTATCGTGTAGTTCCATCTTCCTTTTCAATTTATATCATTTCTAAAAAGCACATATCTGCCTTCGTCAGAAGTTAAACTATCATTTCTTAAAGTATCTTTTTCTTCTTTTTTATCCTCTTTTTTAATCATATCTAGTCTACGTTCACTTTGGATGCTCACGCGCTGTAGCGTCATTCTATCTTTCTTTGGCATTTAATGAACAATAAAGATAAAATGGCGTTTACAATGCGCTCAAACCGAACGCAGGTTTAAATTTCTTCCTAATGTTTCTCTTCACGTAATTCCTTTGTTTAATATCCTTTACGTCATTTTTTCTCGGTATACCTTACTAATAAAGGGTAGAATTTAATGATCCTACGTAAAATGTATTGGGATTGAGAATACTTGCTACAAATTATAAATAGCTTTGTTTACACCGACTGTTTGATACAAGTATCAACTAGCAATTTTATCCCGAATTATCTTTATTTTATTGACGCGTGTAAAACAACAGTATATTAAATTCATACTGATACGTGTTACCTTACAATCACTTTAGTATGCCATTGTTTATGTGCATCATCGAAATTGAAGTAATCTGATAAAAATTCAGTAAGCACAATACCCAAAATTGACGCATGAGACATCATTGAGACTAAATTTTAAGACGCTTCAAAAACACATCTAAAGGACCGTCTGCATTGGAAGTAGTAATACTGTGGAGTAAGTTTTTTTCAGGAGAATAAAGGAGTATAACAACGGGAGTAAACAAATCATTCCCATTTCCTGCTCCCTATTGCCTTACTACTAATCAATACTTTTCTCCTTACTTAATACTGCTTACTTCCAATATAGACAGTCCTTTAAGCTGTATCTACAATGAGAATTTAAGGTATAAAGCAGGAAGCACATACTTTGGCATAACGCATTTATGCATGTATTAGCATGGCGTATAAGTTAACAAATTAATCAGAGTTCTATGTCTCTATCCTCATGATGAAAATGAAGAATCTTGATTGGCTCGCCTTCTTATGCGTATGCACTATGCGTGTGCTTCCTGCTTTAGACTTAAATTTTAAGTCTTGAGCCATAAGAAATTGAAGAATCGCAATCGATTATTCTCCTCAGATTCTAACTGATCAATTTGAGGGCGTCATTTAAAATGAGACACCCTGTATATATATATATATATATATATATATATATATATATATATGAATTACAGCGACATTGGAAGGAGCCGGTTGAATGAAAGGGGTCGTCTAGCGCGATAAAATTTCTTTTTCTCTAGCGATCTCGCTAGTGGTGAGACAAGAACTGACAAAGAACCAACGATTGTTAGTCTTCGTCTCAGCTCACTCGTAGACATATAGCACGGAAAGGAACCCAATAATCTTAGACACTTATCCATTATCCGTAGAGAGTATTCGTCGATATTGTGGTTTCTTGATTTATATACATCACGTTCTGCTTCATGGCTACGCAGGCTTATATATTAGTGGTAGCAATGAGTTCGCTAGTGGAGGGGCCTCATTGGCCTGTTACGGCACTTCGCCAGCGATATTTCTATCAAGTTCCCTCTCAATCTCTAGATATTGATCTCTAAATATTGACGATTAACATTGACGATAAAGCTATAGCTTCACAAGCTACAGCTTCGAAGAAGATAGTGGTAAGGAAATGTCGCAATGAAAAGTCGGATTAGATGTAACTGCTACAACAATTTAATTCCATTTTTACAATTTTGTCTGACGTAATTGCTTTTTTTGTAATTTTTTTTTCAATTGTGCATGTAACTGTGTGTCTCGCTACTCTACTAATATCCATTACTTAAAAAATCCGTACACATTCCATGTGCGAAATGTAAAATTCAGGATCGGCATGCATCACCCTATTCACCATGCATTTACTGCCTTACTATCTGCTTCCGCGTTAGCTGCAGCGTTAACCAAGGTAACTTTCCCCAGTTTGCCGATGCTACCGGCGCTGGCGCTGGAGCTAGCGCTAGCGCTAGCGCTACTGGACGACCTTGCAATACCTTCATTGTGGATTATTCCCCTATGAATTCCGTGAATTCCATGAATTCCGTGAATTCCGTGATTTCCGTGAATTCCGTGATTTCCGTGAATTCCGTGATTTCGGTTGATCTTCATGGCCTCAACCTCACTTTTAGTCAGATCCGCGGTGACACTGACAATCTTCGGCAGTGGACCGGCGTCAGTAAGCTCACCCTTCTTAGCCCAACTGTAGGCTGCAATCTCAGCGGTAGCGCCGGCATCGGCAGCTATAGCTTTGGTTTCAGCGGCACCAGCGGCACCGGCACGCGCCACGCTTGCGCGATTCTCAAGATCGGCGCTAGCTTCAGATTCGGCGGAAGCGATAACTCGCGCGTTCATGGCTTGCGCAGCAGCAACCTCGGCGTTAAGACGGGTCTCCTGAGCTTGGCGCGCCGAAATAACAGCTTTGTGCTCAATAGCAACCGCGGTGTTGGCAATGGCCGTGGCAGAGGCCGCTGCTACTTTAGCGGCGTTCGCTTTAGCCTCGGCCTCAGCGGCAGCAGCTGCTGCAGCCTGCGAACGTTCGTTAGCCGATTCCGACTCCTCGCTGGCGCGTCTCTGAGCAACAGCGGCGGCCCTTGCAGCTAAATCCAATCTACCAGCAGCTGCTCTCACATTAGCGACATCTTCTTCGAGTATTCTTGCGGCCTTAGCGGCTAAGACTGCTAATCTCTCTTCCTCGGTTGCTCTGTTAGCCACGTTAACTTCAGCTTCAGCTGCCGCCTCAACCAAGGCAACAGCATTAGCAGTGCTTTTGTCAGCTAATCTGCACGACTTGGCGGCGATCTCCGCTTGACCAGCCGCGGCAGCTTGCGCTTCGGCAGCTGCCTGTCCAATGCCGAGCCCTCTTGAAAGGGCTTCCGCGGATGCGGACGCAGTGTTGCCAATTCCAGTGCCGATTTTCACTCCTTCGATTGCAACCCCAGCAACACTTTTCACCTCGCTCTTAGCGCCTTCGTGGTGATAACGATATCCCCATCCTCCTTTGCCGACGGCCGATGCGCTGGCGGACGCTTGAGCGGATGCACTCGCTTTCGATTCGACAACCTCGCTGGCGCCAGCAAGACCCCAGATGAGAAGAGACGTCGTAAGTAGAGCTGGAATCTTCATCTTGATAACTTCTTCGCAAGATTGATGTGAGTTAATCGGCGGCTCGCCGGTTTTATACCGTATTGAACCATTTGTGAAAACAGTCCGAAAACTCACGCACTCCTCTAAATATTATCACAAGACACACCTCTATCATCGTCGACTCTATCGCTTCAACATTTCTTTGTTTTTATTGTTTCTGTTTGTTTAACTGTGCTCACGTTTTTCTTCAATTTGTGTTTTTAAACGTGATAACGTGCATGCAACTTACTTGCCACTTTTTTGCATATTTCTTCATTATATTCATTATTTCATTAATCTAGCATTATCAAACATATAACAATATTCTTAAATTCATTAATATGCATATTGTGTAGTGATACACATATATAATAACATGTTATATCATTAATTAATCACGTAGAAAAATGTAATGAAGATTCTCCAATTTTAACGTTCACGAAAACAATTTTCAGGGATACTCTCAACAAAAGATAATAAAATGTTCTAATTATAATTTATAAGTAGCTATAAAAAAAAGGCTGTATTAATTAATTTATTAGTTTAGGGCTTAGTGAGGATTACATATAAAATATATTTGAAATTCGCTTAACACACGGAAGACTGATTCACCGCGTATGTTTGGCTGAAGGATAATCCGCTACGTACGTTATCATATGAAGGATAACCTACGTACGTTATCATATGTTAAATATTTATAAAATATGTGATAAAATTAAATAAATAGTCTTAACAGCTGTGATTAGATTATAGATCTCTTATAGATTAATCTCTTTTTGCTTAGTAACTTACGGAACAAATTTTTTTGACAAATTTTATTCAACTCAAAGAAATAAATTTGATAATTGAAACGGTCCAAATAAACTAATGTTTTAATCGATAGGTAGTATGGTTTAATTTTTCTAGTAATTTCATTGCTTGATCGAAAAAAGAAAATTGTTTCATCTAATTTATTCATTTCATTATTCGGGAAACCCTATCATATTGATTTAATTGTCTTAAAAAATCCGATATTTCTTTTTTGAACAGTCTTTTCATAGTGTGCCCATCTCCAACTCATATATGATTATCCGTTCTGTTACTGTAACACCCGGTTCCCGTTGCCTGACTTTAACAATCGAACAAGAACTAATGAATTCTGATGATACCCTTGTAACTTATGCTTTTAATGTATTGTTATATTGCAAAAATTGTAACAACATATTTATTTACTAACAAACAATAGAAACGATGCAGCTGTTATGCGATGACCATACCAAATTGATTACAATAAGACAAATTATAAAGAGTGAGTCCCAGATGTACACAGTTTCAGTCGGAAACATCCAATCACGACGGTCTATGCCTAGGGACATTCAATCACGGGTCGGGATGTGTCCGACTGAAACTATATGCATCTAGGAATCTTCCATTAAAAATATATCTTGCAAAACGAAAATGTCTTGAATAAAAAGGCAACTAATAATTATTAAGGAAAACATTACCTTTATACTTTAATGTTGACATAAAGGAAGCATCATCAAGAGCGAAATATTACGTCGTAAAAACATGATATATAGTAACGTCAATACAACGTCATTTAATATTTATGCATACCTGTACTTACATAAATAATAATTTTTTAGTCATTTCTACAAACATGTCTAGTATCCAACGTTAAGATAACAATATTATCAACGACATGATATACACATGGTGTTATACACATGGTGTTTGAGAAGTGCCGGAACTTCTTAATATTTCAGAAAATACACATTTGAATAAAAAATCTTTTAGGTAACATTTGTAAAGTTTAAATAGGCGCATTTAATGGTCATATGCCTCTGAACCTTAAATGACGTTGCCAACATCAAATTAAGATCAACTTGAATTTTTTCAAATAATATAGTTTTTCTTAATTTACATCGGTTCCTCCAGTCATTCTGTGTGTAAAAATACTGCAATAAAAATATCGAAAAATGAATGCTTTTCAAGATATTTGATCGTGATAATTTTCAAATATAAGATATGAAATGTTTCACTTATTTTTCGATAATCTCACCTTACGGCTCCTGCGTAGTCGCTGCAACTGTCCTTAATGACGTCAGAAGCGAGAAAACACATATCAAGAATTCCTACGTTTTACGTTCAAATAAAAAGATAAACTCACAAAATGACATTTGTGATCGATCTACTACACTTGTAAAATTGCTCGTGTACTTTTTCGGACAAACAATAAATAGTCGTAAAATTAACATTAACAAAATCATGAGAAAAGAGGTTAAAATGAATGGTTCCGTGTCAATTTTTACGAACCTTTACGAGTTGCAATATAATATTTTAAGGACATATGTTTGAAAACTCCAAATATTATAAAAATGCAGAAATAGAAAAATCGAAATTTTGAACCCTCCACAGTGGTTTCCCTCATTTACTACAATTTTAAACCATTTTTCAGGCAACAAATCGATTCCCCGGTTGAAGAATGATAGATCTTTCGATGCGATAAATTCGTCAACTCATTTTCGTATTTCAACCTCATTTCTTCAAATCGCACATCGAAGAGATGGTTCTACATTGGTAAAAATAGGTAAAAATCGGAAGAAGACTATACGCCCGGTGTGATAGGGTTTTCCCTTTTTCAAGCTCCAATAAAGTATCCTTAGTCGCAGAAGCAACATATGGCCGAGCGTTGTCGTGAATTAAGATGTCTTTTCGACCTTTCCCTGTCCTTTTTCTGAATTTCTTCGTTCAACCGATACAATTGGCGATTGTAGCACTCTGCATTAATCGTTTCATCAGGGTTTGAGTATGTAGAAATGTTTAATGTAGAACGATAAGTTCTAGCACATTGTATTGCGGATATTTTTTTCATGTAGCATAAAAATGCTTCTTTTGAAAGTTTTCTTTCTGCGACTTGCATTTTATTTGTAGGATTTAATTGTCAAGAAATGATTGAAAAACATGCAATAAATAGCCCTTCCTATTTTTTTTTACACAGAAATGATTATAACATTTACATAAAGAAAATAGGAGCAGCTTGGCAAACTAGTCGGTGGACGAGATGGAGGAGATTTCAGAAACAATATTTGTGCGGTTGCAGTACTGCATGTTTATACAATTGTACCGCGCAGTATATAATACGCGAGCTCCAATGATTTGGCACCAATCTACGAAGCTCCGTCGAAGATGAAGATTCCAGCGATACTTGTGACGTCCTTCCTCGCTTGGGGACTGGCCAGCGGGGACCTCATCGGGTCGGGAGCTTCCGCGTCCGCATCTGCTAGTGCTAGTGCCAGCTCAGGCATTAAAAACAAGTGGATATCATTGCCTCTGCTGAAGAAGAATGATGAACATCATAAGGGCATGGAAATCGACAAGTCGGTGTTCGAAATTAAGAAGGTAGCACTAAGTTCAGTTGATAAGATAAACGGAGCGGCCAAACTCGGTCTGAGTTGGAAGGAGGTTAGCGCTGGATTGGAAAATGCCAAAGCCAATGCCGCCACAGCCCAAGAAACATTAATAATCTTGAAAAAGATATTGGGTCATCTTAAGGAAGTTTATTTGCATGCCATTAAGCTTTCGGCAGAGGCATCCGCCCATGCACTAGCTGTCGCTAAAGTGGCAGAAGAAGCTCAAAGAATCGCGGAAGCCAAGGGCAGAGCTGCTTCCCAAGAAATCTCCGAAGCAATCGAGGCATCCAGAAGAGCCGAAGCGGCGGCCGCGGCTACGAAAGACGCGATCGAACGCACTGTGGAGAATGCTAAGGCGGCCAATGCAGCACAGGTCAATGCCAACGGGCAAGCTGAAAACGCCAACCGTAATGCAGCCGCTGTATTAGCGGCGATGCTTCGCATCGAGGAATCTTCGGCGAAAAATAATCAGGCTGCAACGGCGGCCGCCGCCTCAGCCGCCGCCGCGTCTGCTCTTCACGCCAAGGCTAACGCGGCTGCGCAAGCAAACGCTAAAGCCGCCAGTACGGCGGCGACAAGCGCTGAAGAAGCGCAAGCAGCACAGACTGCCGCTTTGAGCAACCAGCAGTTAGCTGCTGCTATGTTTGAAAAGGCCAGCGCTGATCAACAGGCAGCTTCCGCTAGAGCTGACTACTACGCCGCTACTACCGAAGCCCGGGCTGCTGCTCAAGCGTCCGTTATCAACGCGATGAGGGATGGAATAGTTGTTGGATTAGGAAATGACGGTGGCGCATCAGCTCAAGGGATTGCTCAAGCTAATGCTCTCGCTGGCGCCGGACACAAGGGATATGAGGGACATAATATCATTTCGAAGAAGGGCATGCATTTGTAATTGAAATAGGAGGGGTCTCCGCCAGCGTCACCGTTAGCGGCTCCGCCAAAGCTTCTTCTTCGAGAAAAATGGAAGCGAAATAGAGAGAGCGAAAAGGATCGACTTAAGTTTCTTAGTCACTAAAGCGGAACAGAAACAAATTTCGAGTAATCAACTTTGTATATTAGAGTGCAATTACACTGGCAGAAATAAAAAATAACAAAAAAATTGGCGAAATGTGTGCTACCAAGTA
Organism: Dinoponera quadriceps; assembly: GCF_001313825.1. Lineage (NCBI taxonomy): Eukaryota > Metazoa > Arthropoda > Insecta > Hymenoptera > Formicidae > Dinoponera > Dinoponera quadriceps. The sequence goes on from NW_014555318.1 coordinate 379,596, forward strand.
TATTAATAAAAATTAATTGTCTTAACAATTGCAGTGACTTGTTTCTACGGGGCCCACATGCGTAATAGATTTGCGTAAATAACATTATGTACGACTATGCTTTAAAATGATTATATTTTCTAAATTTGCTTGAATTCTCCCATTATGCTAGCATTATAAATTATTGCAGTAAGATATATATATATATATTCAAAAAATATTCCTTATTGCAATATTTATTAGATGCGCAAATTAATTCGATGCTCTTGTTAGCAAAAATCAAGATTTATTTGTCAATGAAAGATGTACAATTATCAAAATGAGATCATTTTGATCTAAAATAAAAAATAATCCATATCATTGCCCGAAGACATTTGTGATTATCAAACGTTATACATAAAGCTCTCAAGATGTCCTACTTTCAGTCAAGAATAATTTAATTTACTTACGCGCATGTACACACGCATATACGCACGTATAACTGCACGTAAATTAGTTGAATATATTGAATTTATGTTGGACGTACTATAGATGTACNCACAAGAAAAATGTTCCTAAATTTTCTCACGATTAGTATGAACTGTTTTATACTTTGATAAATTAATTTCTGTTTGCCCCAATCATTATAATCTTTGGTTAAAAATTTTGAAATAATCCGTGTCGCTAACACATATTATGTGAATATCAGTTGTTGCATCGCATACCAGTTGTTTCAAACATTTTGCACAACAAATATACAATTATAATATTTTTTGAACAATGTAATATTAGATCCGTGCATAACTTACTGAGGTTTTCTTGGCGACTTTATTTACGTGTATTAAAGAAACAATTCATGCATGTTTAATCAAAGTATTTCTCCTCGCTTGCTTTGGGCCATTTTTCAGGCAACAAATGGATTTCCTGACTGAAGAATGACAGACCTTTCAATGCGATAAATTCTTCGTGCTTCATTTCTAAATCGCACCGGAGAGATAGTTCTGCATTGATCGAAATAGATAAAGTAGCAAGGTGGACAATACGCCAGGTGTGGTAGGACTTCCCGCTCCAGCAAGATGTCCTTAATCGCGGAAGCAACATGTGGCCAAGCATTGTCGTGAAATGAGATGACTTCGATTTCTTTTCCCTGTTCTTCTTTCTGAATTTCTTCGTTCAACCGGCACAATTGTAGCGCTCTAAAATAATCGTTCCGCCAGATTTGAGCAGCTCATAATAGAGCACGCTCTTCTGGTTCCACCAAATACAGAGGAGAATTTCATGCCTGTGGATTTGCGCTTTGGTGTCGAAGTAGAAGGTTGTTCTAGGTTATCTAACCATTCCTTTTTGCGTTCATCATAGGTTTCGCAAATAGTTCTGCTTGTTTCTTCCTTTTATGCGACGAAAATAATGCATGTACACTTGATTATTATTGAATAAAATTATTTATTTTAAATATTATTAATCGTATATGCTTTCATCACTGCTTAAAAGGTCTAATACATGCAAGAAGTATTCGATGTGGCTTGGCGCCATGTCTTTCGAGGATTTGAATCCGACGTTTCGTCAACATTTCAGTTCACTTCCTTAGGGTGAAGATCGCTCCTGCATAGGATTTCTCCTTATATGCAGTCTATAGAAGTATGAGTCATTTAGATTTCTTTTAATAATCTTGACACTTTTTGTATTATTTATCAGTTACTGATTATGCTTCCTTTATTTTTATCTAATTAAATAAAACAGTTATTATAAACAAATATCTTTAGTAATATCATGAAACCATATATTTCATAGCATACCACTTACTGTTCAAAGTCAACAGATATGTTACCATCTTAGATTTCTTTAATAAGATTGCTCTCTCTCCCTCTCTCTCGCAGTTCAATTATTTATCATTTTTTGCTCACATTCCTCTTCTTCGTGTTTATAGTGAATATTCGAGTTTTATTTCGTACAACAAAATTTTGCTTATATTTACCATTCCAATTTATTTTACACTTCATATGTATGATTCGTCGACTCTCATATTGCCCCTGACTGCCCGTGAGCAGAGGCTGTCATCTTTTATATGACGAAATACGTTCTAAAACTGATAAAAAAAGGAAAATCTTTCGTGTTAGCAATTATATGTAATAACGTATTGAAATATATATTCAAGGAAACTTTAAAGTTGTTTCCTTTTTTTAACTAAGCTTTAAAATATCTTTGGAATCAATTTATGGTCACTACAAAAGAAATGGTAGTACTCTCTAATTACAGTGCAAGGCTTCGCCAACCGCGTTTGACAAAATCTAATATGAAAATATTTCTTATCTTGATGAAATATAATCGTATTTTCGTACATAGCCAAAGTCACAATAGGTAACTCGTTTCTCATGGAATTATAATTCTGTTTTTAATTAATCGTAAGTGATTTTTTCAATAGGTGAAGGTTACTTTGTGAGGGTTACTGATGAAGATATTCGGATTAATATAAAAATTCATCAATATGTAGACTGTGGTATCGATAATTTCGTCGCTATTAGCTTAAACACATGGAACTTAAGGAAAGAACGCTTTTGGCTCTGCTATAACAATGTTTTATTATTACAGGTCTTAAATTTCAAACCGCTGCTATTTTTGTTTTTTTTTTCTTCTTCTTCTCAATTCCTGTAGTGTAATTGTGCTCTAATCTAAGATTAAGAATTCATATAACCATGATTTGTAGTATTTTCTGCTACGCAATGGTCGAAAAGAAGTCACGTGCGTGCACGTGCTGTTATGCTCGTGCGTATTACAGTAGAAGAGTATCGGCAGAACTTTCCGCCTCCGCAACTGCTGACGCTCCTACGACACCACCGTGTTTCGGGCCAGCGATGATGATATTTCTGCTACTGGCGTCGGCGTTAGCTCTCGCGGACGAGTATCCCAGGCTCTTATGAAAACCCCACTTATGTCCTTTCTTAATGCCCATGGCGGAAGCACTGCTCGAGGCCTCGGCGGTGGCAATAGCGCCCCTTCCACCGGTGGACCGTGTGCCGGTAGTGATCACTTCACCGCTTGCTTTGCCGTATTCGGCTCCGATCTCGATTACCTCTTTCTTACGTATACTGGCATTGGCGGCTGCTTGAGCGATGGCATTTACCTGGGCATCGGCAGCTCTAGATTTCGAATCCAACTGAGCCTCTCCGTCGGCCATTGACACTTTCGCATTGGACTGCACGAGGTTTCTTTGAGCGGTGAGAAGCGCGGAGGTAGCCGCTTTAACTTCAGCGGCGGCATCTCTGGCCTCCGACTGGCGGGCGGCAGCGACAGCCGCAGCCTCAGCCGCTGCATTTTCGGCCGCCATGGCTTTCTGAGCGGCAATGTTGGCGTCACGGGTCATAGCCAGTGCCTTTTCCATCTGCGCCGCAGCTTTGGCAGAAGCCGCACCTTGTATGTTCGCCAATTTTAGGGTCATCAGAGCAGTGCTGGCAGAAGTCCTGAGAGAAGAGTCAGCGGTTTGCACAGATTGGAGAGCCTGTCCGGCGGACGTCCTAGATGCTGCGGCAGCAGCCTCGGCTTCTATAGAAGCTGCGCCCAAGGAAGCAGACGTTTCCTCGACCGCGACAGTCTTCGCTGCAGCAACTGACTGCGCCTCGTCACTACCTTGTATCAGGACCGCCGCGTCATCAGCGAGAATGCGCGCCTCAGCGTTTCTATCGGCGGACTCGGTGAGCAATTGCAACGCTTCGCGTTGTTCCTCAGCGGCAGCCTTGCCCGCTCGTAGACCCGCTCTGGCTTCTACCGCAGCAGATGCTACCATTGTCGCAGCTGCCCTCGAAGCTTCCACGCGACTGAGGATGTTGTTGCTACCAGCCTTGGAAATGACACGTGCGCCGTGAATTTTCTTCCAGCTGCCAGCCACCGCCTCAGCTGAGGCGGACGCGGACGCGGATGCGGAATTGCCAATTATGTGCGGCCCAGCCGCGCTGGCAAGACCCCAAAAGAGGAGAGATGTTGCAATTATCGCTGGGATCTTCATCTTCGTCGAAACTTCGCGGATTGATGCCCAATACTGTCGCGCCAGACAATTATATACTACTGCCGTGAGCAGTTGTCATAACATCCACCAATACAATTAATATGTTACGCTCTCGAATCTCATCGTCTCTAAACATAAAAATATTATTTCAGTATAGCCCAACAGTATTTTCATTACGTTAACCGTCGTTTATTCAAGTGCGCGCAATTTAATATGACAGTAAACAAATGCAACACAAAAGTAATAAAAACTCCCTTATTTTGTAATCTGAAAGTTGAATGCTCACGAACTGTTGTCTTGCTATCCATATAGTTTATTCACAGTACAGTTAACAGACGGAGAATATTTTGTTACTTATTTTCCTTTAGGGAAAGGGCGAGCAAGAACACGAAATATTTTTCGAAAAATCGTTAAAAAATCGTTATATTTTTTTCGCAAAAATGATTACTTAGATGTTTAATATGAGGAAAATTCCCGCAATAAATTAATAAGAATGAAGGTAATAATTTTATTAGATTTTCTTCATCAAACTTGAAAAGTTTCTTTTTAAAGGAAGATTAGTTTTTTACATTAATTTAAATAATATCACAAACTCAAATATTATTAAAGAACCCAAGCAGCACGTAAACGTTCGAGGAATGTTAGCTTTACATTCACTTGGTTTAGTTATATTCAAATAAAGTGGGAACGTTCGAAGAACATACGTTTTAGAACCTTTAATATATATCTTATGTAGCAAAAATGTTGCAGTATCACAATTATATATTAATATATTTTTTCAATTGCTAAAATTTTAGCAATTAATATATTTTTTAAATAATTTGTTATAAATAGACGTAATCAAACTTCGAGATATATATATTTTAATTAAAAAATGGGATTGTAACAGAGCAGCATAATTGTGATACTGCGACACTTTTGCTACGTAAGATATATATTAGAGGTTCTAAAACGTATGTTCTTCGAACGTTCCCACTTTGTTTGAATATAACCAAACCAAATGAACGTAAAGCGAACGTTTCTCGAACGTGCTGCTTGGGAAATTATAATAAAAATAGAATTATAAAGAAATTATCATTATAATATAATATTTTATCATCTATTTATGACAGAATATAGCAAATTGTATATTACATATGCACTTTCATATACAGGGTGGGGCATTTTAATCGCTCTAGATGGATATCTTAAAAACTAATGCACACAGAACATGGTAATGCTTCCCGCGCGACAAGAAGCAACGCGGTAGCCAATAAACTTTTAGTTGTTATGGAAAAACAGCACATTGATTAGCTATCGCGTCGCTTTTTGCCGCGCGGCAAGCGTTGCCGCATCCTGTGGGCAGAAGCCATAAGAGATGTAAAAAAAAAAATTTATGTAAAAATATTTTTTCTAGAGGGAAATAAGGTGGAAATAGTGGATTTTATATAGAGGATGCTACCAAAGTTAGATCAAGGTGAATATTAATTTTTTTAATAAGTATCTCCATTTTTTATTGCATATTCTCGTGGCTGAAGTCGAGACGTTTTCAAAACACTATAATAAAGTACTTTTTCATCAAGTACTTTCCGAATTATAAGACTTGAAAGTACTGCTGGCATTAGTACTACCCATGGTGTACCATATGGAAGTTACCCAGTTGGATTTAAACCTCTTATATGGCGTGTATGTGTGTGTTTGCGTGCGTGTATAATGTGTGTGCGTGTATGCACGCGTGTTCGTATGTGTACGTGTGTCATAGCAGAGATAAAGACGGTTCGTCACTCCCGTAGCATTTAATGATTCCCTGCTATGTTGTGTATACGTGCGTGTGGGCTATCGAAATCCTTCCGCTAAGAGAAACAATATCTAAATAGTATTCCCGTTTTGTCTATGTCCACCTTTGTTTTACCCTACGAGTCAATATAGACTATATAGGGCGGATTCCATTTAACGCTCGCAACGACGTGAGCATCATTCTATCTTTGTTTCTCGCTGGATGTTTAAAATAAAAATAGAATGACGCTCGCGTCATTGCGAGTGTTAAGTGAAATCTGTCTATATCACGTTAGTAAGACAAATACTACTTAGGCCATTCATAGTTGAATTTCATATTTAAGACAGTCTTATATTTAAGACCGTTTTAAGTTTATATTTAGATGCTCTATGGCTTATTTCATCGGCATCAAAACATCTGAAGATAAACTTAAGGCCGTCTTAAATATAAGAACCAACTTTGAATACCGGCTTTCAGATTTGGCTTTCGGATTAGAGCCGCATTATTCTTGATATAGCATAGATATTCGTGAGAGACAGTCCCGTTAGAGCACGGTGCAATAGCATACATCCACTCACATTGGCCGATGCCTAAAAATTTTCTGCTGGATCACCAATTAGAAAATTTTATATTAAATTAGCCAATCACCGATGTGGGTCTATCGGATCCCGCCCGTTTCATAAATGTGATTGTTTCTTGGAATGGACTAGGAATGCGCAATCATCGATCGATTATATTTTCTTTAAAAAATCGATTGTTTTTTCGATGTTTTTGAAATCGATTATTCCCTATGTCGATAATTCTTTTTTTGTTTCGATGTTACTATATTTTATTACTAAAAGCCTTACTATCTTCATCAGTCTTAAATATACGATATAATGTAAAAATTACCCATTTATAGTTAAGTATTTTTTTTCAAATAATGTTCTTAAATTTATTTAATACATTAACACTCTTAATATTATTGATCAAAAGGATGATATACGAATTGGCCAATCACAGTCGAGAATTTCAGTATCGTGGTCTTATGGCTTCTATAGAGCAACACTAATTGTTGCAAGGCAAGAAGCGGCTCGGTAGTCAATACGTTCATACGTGCAAGGCTGTGTTCGGAGAGCGTGTTATTAGCACTGATCAGCACGTCATTCCATTCTTGTATAGGTGTGTTCGAGGAGATGCTATTTAGCGCAACCGCGTCATTCTATCCTTGTTGTATACTTAAAGAGTAATAAAGATAGAATACGCGGTCACGCTAAATAGCGAATACAGAGCTTGTACGCATCATGTCCTCCTCCACATACTAGCGTATACTATCGGTTTCTAGTATCATTGGACAGACCGCCTCTGCCGATCGTACACTGCCTTAACGATAATTCTCAACTTCGGCTTGCTTCTGAGAGAAGTGATTTCTGGAGGATTTTCTGGGGTTTTCTGTTGGCCTTGAAGTGCCACTGATTTCTCAGTCTGTGTACCGAATGAATAATCTGCGCATGTGTTCCACTGGATATTAATCTCGCCGATTGATTCGGATATCAAGTTATCGCTCGATATAAAGCTCGTTCACGTAAAACATCGCATACGGGAACATATTCCCCCAACGAGCAAATTCGCATAGAGACGAATCTCTAGTCTCATACGAGAGACGTGTCTAAGGGAGAATTCACATCTTGACAGAAAAGCAACAGCCAATCAAAACTCGCGCTCTAGTAATAAGCAGTAGATAAAGTAGAAACTGTCGACCACTGACGCGAGTTCTGATTGGTGTTGCTGCTTTTCTGTCAAGGTGTAAATTCTAAAGGAGGAAAAATAGGGTAACATTGTACATTAATCGATTTACCTGTAGTTGGCAAATTTGATCACTCGCACAATTTAATATACATTAAAGATAGCTACATATAAATATATTGGCATAATAAAAGCAATTTGACAATGAAACAATTAATATGTATTCTGCTAAGTATAACGTGAGAATGTTATTATTCGGTTATTAAAAATATTTACACACTTTTACATTTAAATAATAGTTTTATGCCTAGTAGCTTTTAATATAATAATACTGATGTAATATAATACAAATACGCTGTAAGATTCACGGCATTTGTTTCCGATACATTTTCGTACTGGATCTAATAAGATGTAATAACGTACTAAAAATTCTGCGTTTAGATTGGTATATTTCTCGTGTTATTAGATATCATTAATTAAAAATACAAGCACTCTGTGTAGCGGACGTACTTAGTAGAGGAAAGCTTATGGAATTTGTTTCTATTTGTTAGGAGTTTTAGAGGATTTTAAGATACATAGGTTATTTAATAAGTTTCGGGCCTGAACATAGCATTACTGGTCGAAAACTGTTGTAAACTGTGAAATCTTTTTAATGGCTGCTTACAAATTTTCAGCCATATGCGACGCTTAGTTTTGACAGTCAGTTGTAGTACGGGTGTTCAACGATGAAATAATCGAATATCTTTCTGCGATGAAATACTTTAATTTAAAAGGGTAAGGCTCGGCCACGTTGAGGTATCTTGTTGATAACCGCCCTACATATAGCAGTCGAGAGGGTTCGGGACTATTGGGAGGCCAGAAGTCCTTAGATCAGAATCATGTCGACGTTGTCGGAGAACCAATTCTGTACCATATGATTCGCCGTCTTGCTAGAAGATATCCAAAGCTCTACCACCATGATCACCCTTTCTTTCCCCCTTCTAGAAGAAGTGCGGTGGCAGTTCTTGTCGCCTTCTCCCTTACTTGGATCTTTCTCGCCGATGTTATAGGTCTATCTATTTAGCCGCTTGTATATCTTAAACTCAAGGACATTTATGAGGTAAAAGTTACTGAGAAAATAATAATTTCTTGAAAGAAATTGAAGAAAAGCTGCTGTTAATTTTATTATTTATTATTCATTGATAAAAATTGTTCTATTAACTGTGACACATGCGATATTACTTATAATGTCGAGACAATCTGCAAACAATTCGACAATAATTCAACAATTGAACAGGATATCAAAAATAATCATAAGTAAATTAACTTCATTTGTTGTAATATTATATCATTTCAAAGTAATAGTTTTTTTGTATTATCATTTATGTCATTTGCCATCTAATTAGATACGTCTTGTCGTTGTTCCGGCTAATCTCTTGAATCATCGTTCTGCTGTCCGGTTAATTGTTCGTCTACATTTCGACATGTTTGAACATTATTTTCGGCATAGCGCCCAATCCGTATACAATGCCATCCCTTATGGCGTCGCGGGAATTTGCCTGCGCCGCTATGAGGGATTCTAGTTTTGCGGTTCTTGAATCCATCTTGGCGGATGATGAAGCTTGCATTTTGGCAGCTTCTTCAGCCTCACGAGAAACCAGCTTTGCGTATTCCAAAGCTGTGGATTGTGTAGCAGCTGCCTTTGCACTAATTTCCTCGGCCATCTTTCGATGCATAGCAAGCTCTTCGGTCTTCCGCTTCGCTGCCGTATGTTTGGACACAGACGCTTGTGCAGCTGTTATCGCTGAAGCGACTATTTTCTCGCCGCTTATAGCTTTGCTTTCGACAAATCTGTTAGCGGCTTCGCTAGCCACAGCTGCTTTGACCAATTCCATTGAATAAGACGCGGCAATCTTCTGAGCAAGTTCCGCAGACTGAGAGATCATCATGGTCAGCACGAGAGCGGCTTCGACCGCAGTTGCCGAAGCATTAGCCTCACCAGTGGCGACGGCAACAGCGGCTGCTGCCTCTTCAGCGGCAGTTGCTTTGATGGCTGCCTGCGCTTGTGCCGACGCAGCCAATTTGATTAACTTCGCCGCGTTCGTCGTGGCGACGCTCGCCACGAAAGCTTTCCTAGCGGACGTCTCGGCTTTAGCGACAGCGTTGGCGTACGCTTCGGCTATCGCTTTGGTTTGAGCGGCCAGCTTAGCCGCAGCGGCAGCCTCCGCACCAGCCGCCGCCTCTGCCTTCGCCTTAGCCTCGGCTTGTGCCGACGCTTCCGCGCGTGCTTCCGCCTTGGCACGCGCCTCCGCTTCGGCGAAAGCTATCGCTTCCGCACGTGCGGATGCTTCCGCCTCGGCTTTAGCCTGTGCCCGGGCCTTAGCTTCGGCTCGCGCGGATACGGCCGCTCGCTCTTCCGCTTCGACCCGAGCTTCGGCTTGCGCCCGCGCCTCAGCTTCGGCTTTCACTTTGGCCTCCGCTTTTGCGGACGCTTCCGCCTTAGCCTCGGCCTCGGCACGCGCGGACGCCTCCGCGCGAGCTTCCGCTTGCGCCCGGGCTTCAGCTTCCATCCGCGCCTTCGCTTCCGCTCGTGCTTCTGCGGCAGCCGCCGCGCTAGCTTCCGCTTCCGCACGAGCTGCCGCTTTCGCCTGAGCCTCGGCCTCTGCTTGTGCGGCCACCGCTGCTTGCGACGCAGCCTTCGCCTCAGCTTCGGCTTTAGCGATAGCTTCCGCCGAAATATCTATCTTCCTGGACGATCCTCGGTCGGATGACTCGCTGAAGTGAGACTTTACATCAGAGCTTGAGGTTTCTGACTCGGCGGAGACTGTGGACGTGGTCGAACTAGGCTGCGACGAAGACGAAGACGATGCTGAAGATGAGAAGTGACGCGTCAGGAAATATTTCTTTCTTGTAGATTCGGAATTTTCCTCGCTCAATTTGGTCGTCGAACTTGTAATTTTGATCGGAGGATCTGCCATTATCTTCGTGAGAGATTTCAGATTCGCTGCGGTATCTTCTTTCGGGAACGCGAAAGACGTTTGTGCGGCCGCGTCAGCGTCTACCATCGTCGAGAAATCTTTATGTCCAAATTTGACTAATGACGTCTGCGCTGATGATCCCGCTTTAAGTATGGGACCGAAGTTAATATTTATCTGATCGTTTGTGAAAGCGGACGAACCTGCGATTGGATCAGGTAGGGGGCTGCCGAAGACTGCACTTTCCAACGAAGGATTGGCCGAAGCCCCGACAAACAACTGTTCCGGGTTAAGACCCTGGCCATTTGCCAGTCCCCAGATGAGGAAATACACGAGGAATATCTTCATCGTCGATGGAACTCTGTACATTGGTAGCGTCTCGCGCGATTCGTCAATTATATACCATCTCATGCACAGTTGTAAAAATATTACTGTTGTCATGCTTTGTGATGACGTCTGAGTCTGTTTTGTAAAAAATATCAGCCTACCGAGCACACCATACTTGAGACCGACTTTGCGTTAGGCCCGTGTGCTATTCTATCGTAATCTGCACATCCTATTACGGGGATTATTAATTTATTCATTACAAAATTATATTGCAAACAATATATTTACATTCCTTTATTATTATTTGTGTAGCATAATTCAGAGTATATTACACTGTTATTTTTGCAACAAATATAAGCCTACAATATAACAATATTTAATACAAGATATAATTCGCGCAATTAAATTAATAGCTCACAGTCTTCTTAGGCGGGAGTCCGCATTTAAAATTATACTAACCTTCAATTCCATCTAATCCCATCAATAGGCAGTGTCTTCTTATCTACCTCTAAAAATTTATCCCATATAAATCGAAGATAATTACATGAAAAAATAATGACGGTTGTTAAATTTTTATCTTAAACCTATTCCAACAACGATTATACATGCATGGATTTCACATTATAACTTACAATTGCTTATGGAGCAAAATCACATGTTCGTTCGTTACTAACGTATTCTCTTCGACTGTCCGAACAGCGGCAAAAGAACTTATCGCAAGTCTGCACCAGTCGCAACGATTTATATCCAACGAGAGTTACGAACGCATTGCACTGTACAGTTCCGAGGACCGAGAGATGTATTGTGACGCCAGCGGTACAGGCGGTTGCTATATTTAGCTGCGCATAACAGTCATAATATCAATAAGGATGTTGCCCCACGACGAATATAAGTTGGAAAGCTGTTGTTAACGCGTTTAAACATTCGTGCAATATTAATTCCATGCGGATTTCTTTGAAAATAATAGGATCAATTTGGATTACCCATTTTCATCCATTTCAGAAAATTTCAAAATGTTGCTTTCACTCAAACATCTCATTCTTCTTCAAATTATTATAGTTTTTAATGCTAATTTTCATCCAAGTGATACCAAAATTTGATACCCTTATTGCTGTTTTGTATTAGAACAGCAAATGCATACCTCGATATTTTTAATATGTTTTAACAATTTCTCAATTTTTAGGTATTTAGAATACAAGCAAGGAGAAATATATCCATTTTATATTATGTTAGTGTTTTTCATTATACGTACAAATTCTAAAATATTATTACATATATATACAAATAAATTCGGTACTTTTTCCCAGAAAAATTATGATTTGATTCCCAGAAAAATTAGAATTCGATATCTTTCCGAATGAAAGGTTATTGAAAATTATAGAGATTATTTTAAGAATTAAAACTAAAATTAAATTGCCAGAAAGGTTTTAATTCTTAAAATAATCTCTATAATTTTCAATAACTTTTCATTCGGAAAGATATCGAATTCTATCTTGATAAAAAGACGGCAGTGAGTCGATAGTTTGAGTAGATAAAATTACCTATGCATTTCTTGTGACATTTTTAATTCCTTTAAACTATGTTTGTTATGTGACGTCGTAGTGATCGATAATCTCAGGCGGTCAAATCTGACAAATAAATTGTGTGAGGGTGATTTAAAGACTTATTTTGATATTAAAGATAACAGTTTTCATAGAATATTTTATTTTTCAACATAATTCCCTCGGAGCACTTTCCCCAACGTTTCCCTTCCGAAAGTGAATCCTCGAGGTCCTCAAAATAGCCGTTTACAGCTTCTATCGCCTCTTCATTCGACCCAAATCTCTTTCCAGCCAGGAAAATTTCTGGAACAGATGGAAATTCACTAAATCAGGCGAATATAGTAGATGCGAAAGAATTCGACCAATTTTTGCTGAGCGTCAACGTTTGAATATGTTATGGTGAAACAACACCTTATTCCGTAATCTTTCTTATTAAACGTTTCTCAGAATTTGTGTGTTTATTCGTTCCCCAGACGAGCGCTACAATATTTAAAGGAACCATCAGATCGGCCAAAGTATGTAACACGTTCGAGCCTCCTTGTTGTAAGTTCATTGCTAGAAGAACATTCATATATAAATATTTTGGTGGCTGCCCAGAGACATCTGTAAAATGATGCTTACAAGTTCACGAGAACCATTCTTTGCGGCGAATTGCGCACAGATTCAGCAAGCAAACGAAAATTGCATTCTCAGAAGCGCAACAATGAAATTCCGATTATCCCTTATAATAGTCGGCAGATCGAATATGATAAGTTCATAGTGATGACTCTCGCGAGTGCAGCAACGACGAAGTGAGGTGCAGGGCGAGGAGTGTAGCCAGTTTTTTCTCCACGAGTCACAATTCAGCATATCTTGATGATGCAAATTTCTGGTCAGTTTCATTAACCGTAGCATCGACACGCATCAAAGTCCGTTTATCATAAGATCGTCACATTATTAACCTATGCGTAACAGATGCGCGAAATTTCACACTTTTATTAACAAGAGAGAAATCACCACTTCGAAACTCGGAAAATAAAAAGAATGCAGTGTCTAATATGCCGCTTGTCGGTGGACATTTCAATACTATTTTGAGAGATTATTTATTGTCAGTTTCGCCAAGTTTGAAATATTGGTGCTTCAAAAACTATCAAAGAGATATTTGAATTTAAAATGAAGTTATTGTTGATTATGGATAAAGGTACCGTATTAATTTGCGCATCATATAAAATGTATCGAATGCAGATTATTTATAAATTTTAAGAATATTATACGCATTATAATGGAGAGAGAAAACAGGGTTGTAGTTTAAGTTAAACATATTTATTTCCGTAAAAATACAAAGACGAAAGTTCTGAATAAATTGCCTAAATTGCATTAGTATACACAAATATCTATCAACTGTAGTATAAGAAATAATATGCATAAGGAAATTTAGAATTGTGTATAATTTAGGGATAAATTTATACACGAATATTATAATGAACAAAGGCAAGAAGGGAAACAGAGAGAAAAATGTTTAAGCTGCTATATAACAATTTATTTTTATTCTTACAATTCTCGAAACAAATAGCTACTTTTTTGTAACTTTCTTCTGCCAGTGTAATCGTGTGCTAACCTACAGTATATCGGTGTAATCAATATTTCTACGTCCGCTGTTGAGACATATTTTTGAAATGGGAGCTGTAGCGTTTTCACATTGCCTCGCTGCTACTGGCAGCGGAAGCGGCTGCTAACGCAGCAGAAACGCTGTCTTTGCGTCCGTGACGTCCGCCCGTTGACACATTGCTGCTCGCCCCAGCTCTAGCTTCCGCGCTAGCGCCTGCCCTGTGGATACCATGATATCCTTTGCTGACCGAGACAGCTTCGGCTTCCGCCTTAGCTTCTCCTTTCATATTATAGCGCAGCCACATGTCATGTTTTAGCGACTGGAGCCACGCTTGTGCTTGAGCAACAGCCTCAGAATCTGCGATAGCGACAGCCTCGGCCGCGACTGTGTTGGTTTCTGATTGGGCGGACGCTGCAGACTCGGATGCGGAGGCTCTTGATTGAATTTGGATGGCAGCTTGGGCCTGGGACGTGCACACGGCCTGGTCGGCGGCCGCACGGTCGACGGCGGCTTTGGCTTTGGCTAGAGCGATCAAGGCCTCGGCACTGGCCCGAGCGATCTCGGCTTGTGCTTTCGCAGAGGCTCGTGCAGCGTTCTGGGATCTCACCGCGGACTCCTTAGCCTTAGCGGCTGCAGCCGCGAGCACGGCAGCGGATTCCGCCACCACGGCATTTGCCTTGTTAGCGATTATGGACGCGGCATTGGCCTTGGTCTCGGTGGTGGCGGCTTTATTGGCGGACGCAAGCGATTCCTCGGAAGATACTTTAGCGGCGTCAGCGGCCGCGGCGGCGCGAGCGGCTGAAGCCATCGCGGCCTCCGCTGCCTTAGCGGCCTGTGTAACGTGGATCGCCGCATAGTATTCGGCCTTGTCGGCGATCTCCATTGCCGCAATCGCCTGTGCGACAGCGTTATTGGCGTTGGCGCTAGCGTCTGCGCTTGTAGCGGCCTGTGCATTGGCCAATATCTCAGCGTTATTCGCGACTACGCCTAAACCGAGATCGATGGAACCGTACTCCGAACGGGCCGCCACGTCCGACATCGACGCTTCAATGACCGCTGCACCCTTCGCAACGTCGAGCCCACCATTCTTGATGCCGACCTTCAGAGCGGGCGCGTTCAGCGATGTCTCTATAAGTCCACCAATCTTCTTTCCCTCCCTCAACAAGTGCTGACGCTTACCGTGCAGCAAGCCGATATGACCAGCTGATGCCGAAGCTGACGCCTCTGCAGATGCCGTTGCGCTCGACTCGATGACTCGACCGCTAGCGAGCCCCCAAACCAAGAGAGACGTCACGAGTATCGTTGGAATCTTCATCTTCGACGCAACTTCGCAGATTGATGCCGGATAGTGCGTTTACACCGATTATATACTCTGCTGGGCAATTGTGATAACACGTGTGCTTGTTTTTATGCAGCTATGCAGAGCCTCGCGGATAACACTCCTTAAAATATTGTCTTAAGAATCGAGAAATTGACAGAGATTCGGCTCGTAGTTTGCTTAGGTGTTTTTTTTTTTTGCTAGAAAATACATATTGCGTGGTAAGTATAAATATACTTTCTTCTGTTCACATCCACTATATATGTGTGTTAAGTCTATCTAGTTTATGGAATAAAAATGGATTATATTAATATCAACTATTGTTGCGTTTTTTTTTATGTCTATCGGTAAATATGTTATTACATGTTTGTAAACATGTTGAGGATATATCACACAAAAATGCATAAATGCATAAATCACAGAAATGTTGCCATTGAGATCACTGCTAGCCGTCCGATCATCGAGTTTAAGCAGCGTCAGTTTGGATGGGTAACCGTTCAGGAACCATGAAGCGACGCGAATGTATGAACTAACTTTTTTTCCGAATATCCCACATGGTGTCTCAAATGACGTCTTTTTGACACTCTCTAGGAATGTAATTGCATTTAATTCTGGGTAATATATAATGTGATCTATAATTAGATACAATAAGAAACAATTTTATTTATTCATATGATTAAATCAGGTCAAAATCCATGGACATTTACAAAAAATTATATACAATTATATATAATTAATTTAAACTTTTTTCCTGGCAATTAATAAGTTTCTATCTTTCATATCCTTGTTGGACGTATCTGACATAAACATTTTTTATGAATTCACAAAAATAAGTCTGAAGAAATGAAGTCTGGTGTTCACGGAGATTATAAAATAGAACCTCTCTGATCAACCCATCAATGTTGGAAAATTTCACCAAGTTCCGTATTGCATGAATATAACTGTCCTGTGAAGAAAACTGGGATGTCTGTTTGATATGTCACGTAGAGTTGCAAAATAATTCCTGAAATAACGTTTTTTTTTTTCATTTATATTCAGGCAACTGTGATCGCTAAGATGCCTGAAGAATGACCCGTTATTTCAGGAATTATTTTACGATTCTATGTGATATATTAGGCAGACATATCAGTGTTCTGCATATTTTACACATTTCAGGATTACGAAACTTACGTTTTTCAAGGAAAACTAAAAATAATGCTGTATGTCGTAAGAAATTGACTGCATGTCATTTTTCATCTATAACGTCATAAAACCAATATGGCTACCTGAGAAAGGCGAGCTTCAAATTATTGTATTCTAACTCACCCTTTATATAGACTAAACGTCATCCATATCTGTGTCTTCATTTTCAACATTTTCTATTGGATTTTCATCTAAATCAGAATCTATAATATCAGATGACTCATTTGCTAATTCTTCAGAAATCACATTTACGTCTGTCCCAGTAGTTTCTTCTGATGTCTATAAATATGTAAATAACAAATTATTATATATATTTTATTATATCTATTGCTTTTATTTACTTTATCATTCAATATAAATAAATAAATGTACATATGCAAAACTATATATATATATATACGTGTATATATATATATATATACACGTGACACATGTGGTATTTCGCACATTGTGACATTATACATAATA
>NW_014555318.1:398840-402987 GCF_001313825.1 Dinoponera quadriceps
TAGAGACAATATCGTCCAGTTTTGAACAAACTTTTGGTAATAAATATATTAATTCTTTCACAAAACACTCGGAGGGTTCGTTCTCAAAAATGGCTAACAGTTCTCTTACGAGAAAACAGACTTGTTTTATTGATATAGTTTGTATTGTATGTTGCGATGATAGCATGTCTATTTTAACATCCAATAGATTGGCAATCTGAACATAACATAATAATATACTATTAACAAGCAATCAATATTTTTTATTATAAATTAAAAAGTATCATTATGAATCATTTAAAAATTATTATATGTATCACATATACAACAATTAGGAGAGCACTTCCTAAAAAAATAGATAAGATTCAAACAACTTCGTCAAAAGTTGTCAATATTCAAAAAAAGAGAGAGACTTAAAACTTTAAAACTTTTCTAGATTTGGATTTCGGTGACTTTTAACATAATTACAACTGCTAGAATCTTATTTACTTTTGGAGAAAGTGTCAACTGCTGCTCTAAAGGAATGTCCACAATAGTCGTAAAATAGGCAATAAGACATAAGTAATAAGCTAATTAAAATTAATAAAAACCAACCACAGTCGATTTATTTTTGGAATATATAAATTAGTTAATTAGTTTTCTGCATACTTTACAGTTATTATAGACGGTCCTTTATATTGTTGCGTAATGTAATTACACATATAAATAATCGTCTTTGGTAGCTATACGTTGCTCGCGTTCGAAATCAGCAAATAACATCCAATACGTCCCCGATTTAATCGATGTACCTTTGCATCAAATTTTCTAAAATAAGCTGGATTTTTGAAACATAATGTAGAACTTGTTTCCCAGAACTCGTTCTCTACAGATATAGAAGCGGTAGATTTATTTTCCTTTTTAAACTTCTTCCCTTTTTTATTATGTTTTTTTTCAATTTTCACGAATGGAGGTAATGGAAAATAATGAAAGTAACATGGCGGCGGTTGATATTTAGTGTCACATAATGTTAGCAATGTATCCAATTCACTTTGCAAATACATCAAAATGTCTAAACGTTCCAATACTTGTTTTCGCAACAAAGGATCTTTTTGAGTGACAAAGCCAGTGATTATTTCTCTAAGCCTGTAACATATTCTTGCAGTTATTTATAACATTAACTAAAGTTGATGAAAATATTAAAAGAAACTATCGCAATATTAACATATATTACAACATGATAAAGAAGAAATTCAATTTTGCTACTCACCAATTGATACAACATATGAGAAGATCTAATACCGCAGGTTCCGGTATATCAAAGTTTTGTGGCATTAATATTCCACATCCTAAAAGTACATCTATAGCTTCCAATTCTCCATGTACATTAAGTCTCACGTTACATGTCTTGAGAAGTCGAAACAATATCGGTGCGATTGGACCACTTCTTCTATTTCCAAAATTTAGCATACAATTTTGTGGTTCTTCTTCTGCATTATTCAGTCCAAATTTTGGAACTAAATGTTTACTAGTATGGCAATAAAAATTATATATATCTTATTACAATTTAGCCTTGTCCCTCACTTTTTCTTCTTTAGATTGCACGCTTCTACAGCGTTCGTTAGTATAGTAATTGGAGAAGACACACAAGTTACACTGATGAACGCTTAAAATATCAAACACTAAAAACTACTATTTAGAAATTTCATTGGATAAAACGCTCGAGTCCATTTATTTTTTATGTAAATTCACCGCGTGCTAGGAAGTTAAAATCGGCGAGGCGCTCACTGTGTTCTCGCCTTATAAGATATTCCGTTTAAATATTATGAAATAATCTAAAACATTACTTACCTGGATTGTGGTTTATCAGTCATATATGTATTAACAAACTCATCTTCAATGCAGTGGCTGATCTTCTTAAGAAATTCTGTATTAATAAATTCAGTTTGTGCAATTATTTGTTCTAATTGGTCATAAAACAATGGCTGTGATTTAGGACAACTTCTCACGCACTTCGTTACTTGATCTGCAAATTTATTAATTAAATTGATTTATGAATTGTTCTATTCAATTTTTGGATTATTTTATACATGTATATGTACACATACACACATATACGTATATAATCATCCCTTGCTATTCAAAATAATAGAAAGGTCCCAGAAGACAGATTGTGGTTAGTACTAATTTAAGTAGCAAAATTTTTTCTATTGCTTTTTCTGTTAAAACTATTTCATTCTATACCAATACCGATACAAATTCTTATTCAATTTACATTAATTATAGCATCATATCAAAGATTGTCCAAGATAATATACATACTAAATAATTTCATGGCTTGTTCACAAGTTTCAGCTTTTCCTGCTAAATGTTTTATTGCCATTACTGCTCCCATGACACCTTTGCATTTCGTGCTGAAATATATTGTTCAATTTTGATAAAATTGAAAAAAACATGTAATATTACTTTTATAACACTCACAGGGGTTTTGCAGCAGATAGTTGTTTTTGCAATAGTATAAATAAATCATCCCGTAATAATTCTGAAGTAGAATCATCAAGCAAACATAAACTGTGTAATAAATCATTTACAGTACCAACTTCTTGAAGTCCGAAGCAATCTATTTTTTCTAATAAAACTCTTAAATGATTGCATTGTAAGACTAAACCATTTCTCTCGACAGTATTTTCTGCCATTTTACAAAGTACAGTCAGTGCATGTTTCACTGTTTGATCATTATTACCCATAAGAAGAATAATCTTTTCTATAATTTCACGCTGCTTAAACATCTTCTCTTGGTTGAGAAATTGCAATCGGAACCATTCTATTGCAAAATTAACAAACACATACTCTCCAGACTTTAAAAATTTACCAGCTAATTGTAATATTGATAATTGTAATTCTCGAACAACCTAAAAATAGATATAAAAGGAAACTCTATAATATAAAATATGACATTCATGAGTGTTTATCTTGCTAAAACAAAACAGTTTTATAAACAATTATGAATCGAACTTCACTCAGGTGAGTTCGTTTGATTTTACAATTTTTCGTCGGTGAGAAATATACAAACCTCTTTATAGTCATTATAAAGTATTTGAAGTAGACTTGTTCTATAAAAACCACATCTTACATTCTGCTTCAATAATGATTCTGCATTCTTTTGCTTTGTTGTTCCAGCAAATATCAAGAGCAAAATGATTACATCCAACGGTTTCGGATTTTTATTAATGTCTCTTATTACCGTTATTGCAGTATGTGTCACATCTTTATTTAATAACATGCACATCTTCAATGTTTTGACTATCTGTACTTGATTTTTGTAACAATTATGAACTTTATCACCAGCAAGAGGCTGCATTTCTATATTACGTAGTACAAGTAGCATTTGCTTAACAATATCAGGGGACACAAGGTCATCAAGAAGAAATCTGCAATATTATTTGCAAATTATTACAAGAATAAAAATAATAACACAAGATTAATAAAATCTTATGTTATTTTCATAGAAAAAATTTAAAGTAATTTAAGTATTAACCTGATAATAGCTGGTACAAGTTCCAATTTTATATTTGTTTTTAACAAATTTAATACTTTAACTTTATATTCCATCAAATATTCTTTGTTGAGATTGAAACTGGCAATGCAATTTAAAATTACATTTGTTAATTCACAATTTTCCTCCATTATTTTTGTTAAAACTTCAGCTATGCTTTGATGTTGAACATCTAATAAAATATCAGGCAAGAATAAGATAAGCTCATGTTGAAACCACATTGGACATGTTTCTAATAGCTGTTCTATATTTGCAGTTAATGCATCAACACTGGCTATAGTATCCAAAAAACGAAATTCATGTAATAATAGTATAGCCCAAGGTACTTTCTCTGCTGTATCTCTATAAAAATACATACATTTTTTTCTTAAATTTGAATAGAATTACATATAATCATCTTTGCAATTTTAAACATTTAATAAACATGTAACATACATACAACAGAACTTGGAATCATATTTAATACATACATGTATATATACATGCATGTATATGTACTTACGCTAACATAACAGATTCATTAAGTTTAGTTATAAAGATATTGTATACATCTGTCTGAATTTCTATAACTTCCAGTAATATTCTTGCAAGAGACACACTGCTCACAACAGTAAAATCTCTAGTATCAATAGGCAT
>NW_014555318.1:403045-407703 GCF_001313825.1 Dinoponera quadriceps
AACTTCTGCTTTGCAATAGATAATGGAACATCTAGAAGAATAAATTTCAAAATATATAATGCTGTCTTTAGTTAATAACAGAATATGTATGATATAAAAATTTATAGTATGATATAAAAACTTACTAAGAGTACATATACCATCAATTGAGAAAATAATTCCACATTTCTGCAAAAAGTTACTAAGAACAGATGTGTCAACAAGATCTGATTTTTTTTGAGAATTTTTTTTGTTGACATTACACTGTTTAAATCTTGTATGTGAATCTTTGGGTTTATCTTGTAACTCTTTCTGAGAAATATTGGACATCATTATTGGTTTAATATGTGTTATACAATTCTGAGAAAGTAACCTTGTATTGGAATTCTGGGTATTATTGTTTTGGCCAGTGTATCGAGTTTTTATGTTGCTTGCTTTAGATTCATTGTGCCTTTTCTTTTTTATATATTTGTTAGATGAAGAGTCAAGATCACTATCTGAATCTGTAGAACTTATCATTTTACGTTTCTGCGTTAGTAGTTTCTCCGTAGAAACACTAGTACCTGTTAAAGAATTATTTGTCACTGATATGTCACTTCTTGATAAACACTCATTGCTTTGCTGACTGGTAGAAAATATACCTCTTGCTAATATCTCATTATTTTTCAATGTATCTGATGTTTGGTCTTTTGACAATTTATATTCAGTAGTCAAACTCCTTTCTAATGAATTCTCCTCATTTTTGCAAGAATCCTTTTTCTTTTTTTTAAAGGAAGAATTACTTCTTGTTAATGATCGGTTATTTAATGGTTTCGATGATTCAACATTTGACAATTGTTCATCATTAAAACAGTTAGTTTCATCTTGTATTGTAATGCTGGTTGTATGAAGATCTGTTTGATCACTACCAGAATCAATTCTTTTTAACGGCCGTTTCTCCAATACCAAATTCTTATGTAAACTTTTGAGCATAAATTTTCTTCTATCCATAGTTAAGAGAAAATCCTTCCCATGTAATATTCTCGATATAAACTTTTAAAGCTATTCTTAAAAGCATGAAATTAGAATGGAAAAAAGCATATTTTGCTACATTTTATTTTACTGTAATTTTATCATTTAACATGCAACATACCTTATTCGCTGTATCAAACACTATCTTCGCTTACAAACGTAACTTATTCCGTTATCTTATTTTGCGCCAAAAGGTTGAACCTATAGATATCTAGATCCCGAGGCCGGTATTCATAGATCTAGTTTCCACCGAAGACTTCAATCCGGAGAGAAGTTTCATGTCGTCGGCCAATCAGAAAAAAAATCACTAGAAAGTGAGTTCCATGAATGCGTTCAGGGAGCGCGCTATTAAACACACGATTCTTGTTTCGTGCTTATTGGATGGAAATCCATTTTTGGAAATACATAAATCAGAATTTCTATCCAGCAAGTAATTCAACACGAAAACAAGCATCGTGTGCCGCCGGCTTTACTTTTGCATTAGAACGTTCTTTATTCTTTAGCTGCACGCCTTGCACAGTTCTGGCTTGCATTGGTTCAGTTCTCGCGCAGTCCGAGTTCAGCTATAAAGAACAAACCTTATATTTATCATATATATATATGCACATTTATGATAGTTGACCTGCAGATAGCGGACCAATCAGAGTAAGCAACACTATCCGCTCTCTTGATTTTCTATGTAGACCGCGCTTTAGACACCCTCTGTGTCTTCTTGCTGGAAAACGCACTTGGGCACGTAAGATTTTGTCGAGTGACGCACTTTACTGACTTTATCAGTAGTAGCCAGAAAATGGGCTAAATAATTCTATCCTAAAAATGGGCATAAATAGCATATCAAGCAATCATCCAAAACTAGTCAAACCCCGGTGTAACCGTTCTCAGATTTCTTTCTGTGCATGGAGATCGGAGCACAGAAAATAAAAAAAAAGAAACTAAATAATTGGTATTACGGGCAGAAGTTTAAACGTGAAATAGTGATTTTAACTTTTGCCGATAGTACACAATAATGTGATGATCGTTAAATATAGCGACTAAATATGAGCCCGTTAACGTTATATGAAATTAAAAAAAATTATCTCAGCGATGTTTAACGTCCTTGGTCTTCCATCTAGGCTACGTTCTTCGCTACTGTTGCTCATTGCATAACGTATTTATTGTTGCTCATTTACAACATATTTAATGTGTTGCTGGGTGTCCCTGGGTAAGTAATCATAAATTTCTTCATACATGGCTACTTAATGCGTCGTATTTAATTTGGTCAGATTAAGAGAAACTGTAAAATGAACTAAATTGTAAAATGACATACCTATTTTTTATATTATATTGTGTTTTTATCTCCTTCCTTTCCTTTTCCATTTTTTCAGTTAATAGTTAAAACTATATAAGGAAAAAAAAACTAGATCCTTACTATGGCTACTGCAGTCTTATGTTATAACATTAGAATTATTTACAAAATGATTTGAATAGTCAATATTTTGTTTTTTGTTATTCTAATTTGAAGAATGTCAACATGTTCTGATTGCTCGAGATTATCATAACAAAACATACTAATGTTAACGTGCTAACATGAAAAAGTGTCATTTTCATCCGTTACATATTACTGCACCCAATATGAATAAAGCCAAGATATTTTTTTTTATAAAAAAATACTTAAAAACATATTTGCTGCCACGATAATTCTTGCTAATTATTTCAATGCTCATTTCATTGACTTCTTGACAATAAACTTAATTCGATACTGGTTACGCTTCATAAGTAAATTTAAAGAGACACAGCCTTAGTCAACCCGCAGTCAATTGTGTTAATTGTCTGAAAATTTATCGCAATGCAATTTTCATTTTGTCTTAACATGGCCTATTTTTCTTGCAGATATGTCAGAACACGTGGAATTGCAACATTTAGTTGATGTTGATGTGGAAAATAACGCAACAGATAGTAAAAAAACATTTTCTATTCTTTTATGCAAATCATGCCCATACTTGGGTTTAGTACTAGCGACGCTCTCGTCTCTGTTCTTTTCACTATGTAGCGTTATTGTAAAGAGTTTAGTAGAAGTGAACCCTACAGAAATGGCAATATTTAGATTTGTAGGGGTGCTATTGCCAGCTATACCAATTGTAATTTACAAAGGTGAACATCCTTTCCCAAAAGGACGTAGACTGATACTGATCTTAAGAAGTTTCATTGGTACAACAGGCCTCATGTTAAGTTTTTATGCATTCAGGCACATGCCTCTGGCTGATGCCTCTGTTGTTGTATTTTCCGTTCCTGTGTTTGTAGCGATATTTGCACGGATATTTTTGAAAGAACCTTGCGGGCTATTCAACATCCTCACTGTGTGTCTGACATTGATCGGTGTGATATTTATAACACGACCGCCGTTAATTTTCGGCCATACCGTCGAGTCTCTCTCAGATGGTCACATTAAACCTGGACATGCAGATTTATGGGGTGCCGTGGCTGCTTTTTCAGCCACTTTATTTGGTGCAAATGCATACGTCTTACTACGAGCATTGAAAGGTCTTCATTTCTCTGTTATAATGACAAACTTTGGTTCCTTTGCTTTAATACAGACGACACTTATATCATGGGCTATTGGTACATTATGTTTACCACGCTGTGGTACAGATAGACTTTTAGTCGTTGCGCTCGCACTGTTTAGTTTTGCAGGTCAAATCTTACTGACCCTAGCTCTCCAGATTGAACAAGCTGGTCCGGTAGCCATAGCAAGATCCACAGATATTGTCTTTGCTTTTTTCTGGCAAGTCTTATTCTTCAATGAGATACCAAACCGATATTCTGTAGGAGGTGCAATATTGGTCACAAGTTCAGTTTTGTTAACGGGACTGAGAAAATGGGCTCTTTCGTTACCAGAAACGTCTAGTATCAAAAAGTCTCTTGGAATTTTGGTGATGTAAACAATAATCTTAACGTCGAAAGAGATAGAGTAAAAAGGTATTTATTAAAACAGATCGTGCATTACGAAAAGAAATAACGAGGGAGCTGTGTTAACTGAATAGAAAAATATTCTTATGAGTAAAAACGAATATCTATTTTTAAATTCTGTGAACTTATATAAGAAAAGACTCAAGTATATATTATTATTAAGAACAAATTGTTTCAATGTAATATTATAAATTATCGTTTTAAAATGTTTTCTTAATCTAAAATTTTATCTTGCGTTTATAATAATTCCAAGTAAGTTATATCACACTTTATTGAACAAGTTATATTGATGAACTATTGCATAATAACATTTTCCAAATATTTAGATCATAATGACTATATATAATTATCATGACGATTTATATAAAAATGTATCTTTATACATACAGAGTGTGCAAAAGTTTTAGTCTTATATGAAAAGAAAACTTATGAAAATAAGATTAAAACTTTTGTATACACTTAATACTACTTTGTAAGCTTGCTACTGATATAATACTGATGTAACGTCAGCTTTAGAGTTGCAGAAGTAAGTTGTTTTTAAGAATTGTATCAAATGTTTTATTCAATAATATTGAGCTTATTAGTTTTGTATATTTATTGTGCATAAACATACGCACAAAGCTATCCAAGCATTTGTGAGTAAACAAATATACAGTTTTCTTTGTATGCTTTGTAACATAAAGAGTATATATGAAATTAAATCCTTCCAAAAATAAGTGTGA
>NW_014555318.1:407770-532158 GCF_001313825.1 Dinoponera quadriceps
AAATCCTTCCAAAAATAAGTGTGAATCTGATTATCGGTCATTTCATAAATAATTATTGGATTGTAACTGGAAGTAAAAAATCTTGAAATTTTATCCAAATTATATTCACCGTTTGAGTTTACATTTCACCATATTACTAATTTTTCCATTATATTTTCATGAAATTTGAGATTTTCAAGTTCTCTCAATCACATTATAGGCATATAATAAAATTTTTGAAATGGTAATTACGTAAAAGTAGTATTACATCGAATTGCTATAATACGTTTTTACATATAAGTTTTATCATTTTCTGAGCTTTCATATATTAACAAAACATGAAAGTAATATGAAAAAAACACAATGAAATAGACAATTCTTAATATTATGAAATGTTGTATTGTTCCTCGTTCAAGAGGTCTTTCTCATTCAGAAGTCTAAAAATTAATTGTTTTTTTTGGGAAGTGAATTGTGAAGGTACTTGACCGATTAAGATGAAATTTTTTATTTGTTTTAATTAATTGAGGACAATTTGTTTAATTTGATGAGATCTATCTATATATTATCGGATGTATGTGTTGTGACAAATATTTTATATACGTGATCAAGATATAAATAATATAAATTTCTCTAATTAGGGTCATTTAAAAGGACCAAGTTATGTCATAAGGCGAGAACTAATAAGATCGTATTAAAAAAGTCAATTTTTATGAAATTATATATCAAATCATTATTCGGACCCCTTTCAATGGTACAACTCAATAAATGCTTCTTCTTTTGACTAAGTCCGAATGTAAGAACCGGAACATTTGATATCTGATTTAGTTAAGATTGACTAGACTTTAATCTTTTTAATACTAACTTATCAGCAGTCCTCGTATTATGGCATTATAATCCATGCTTGGCTCTTTATAGCTTCAATTAATATATATTCGTAGTTTCACGGAGACTATATCTCTTTATATTATTTATCTATATTTATATAAATTTCTCATCTGTCATCCGTACAATGAAAAATGTAATTATTTCTTAAATGGATATATTCTTTAAATAATAGGAATCAATAAAAAGAAATTCAAATTAATGTTATTATTTCTTCATCTTCTTCCTTGTTAAAAGAGCCCTTCTTTCTTCCTCTTTCCTCTTCTTCTCCAATGCTTCTATACGCATATCTTCTAAATCTTCCATAATTCCTGCAAAAATATTTAATTGTATATTAGTACTTTCCTAGTTTCCCAGAAATTTGACATCAAATTCGCTAAAAACTTGATAATAAATCCGGTGTCATTTGTATCCACAATAAGCTTATGTTTTGTTAATAAAAAGCTTGCGTACGTAATGACATATGGATACCAAAAACTGAGCAAGATCTATTATTTCAATTTAAAAAAGAATATGTAAAATACTCGTCGTAAGTACTCGTCTAAATTTCGACGTTAACATTAAATTAAAATTCTCAAGATTATAGACTCTGCAAAGGATTGTAGCGCCAAAGGAAGAAGAATAAGGCCAAATATCGGTAGTTTTACGGCTATTTTATCTATTGATTGTTGAGATTAAGAGAAAGCGTGTAGACATTTTTACAAGTGTGCTGAATCGACCGCGAATATCATTTTGTGTGTATATACTTTTATTTTCACATATACCGTAATATAAATAATTATGATTTTCCTCACTTCTGATGTCATCAGATGGTGAGGAAACAGGAGCTTTAGCACAAAATAAATAAATAAAATACGTAAACTCATATGATTTATAATTATTTTTTTTGAAAATTGCACTCTGATATGAAAAGAAAAATCACTCATCGAGATTCGAACAAACGATCTCAAACTTGTGAATGATATCGCCAAGCCGCGCGGTGAACAACTCCGCTAAAATTACTCATATGGCACTGTCGGAACTGTCTAACTTCGATTTTCTCGAAAATGCTTGCGCTCTCTCCCTTTACTTAAAAAAGGGGTGCATACCAGGGCTTATCCGCATAAACAATATTACTGAAAATCGTTGGAATACTATCTTGTGGTCACCCCTTGCAAATAATGTTTTCATTATGTTCATAAAAACGTATAACAAAAGTTGGAGAAAGCTGAGTGCGAATAGATGATAAAAATCGTTAGTGTAGAGAAGCGGTCAACGTCAGAGATTCAGCTCGGAAGAGAATTGCTTCAATTTCAATCAATCTCTTCAGTCTCGCATTTAACCAAACATCTTTGCAACTTTACACCGAGAGATGTAATGCATATAACATTATCATATAATTAGCTCTAAGGGTAACTTCATCACTCTAACTAGTGATGAATGTAGCTTTAAGTAACGCCACATTCCGTTAGGTTATCCTAGACGTTTTGTTATCCTCAGAACTACTCAGTTGTTCGATGTTATCGTCACTATTATTAGACATCGTCAACTCTGACTTTCGAGCCTTAATTTACAACATTATTTATTATATGTATTAAATTATTAATTATATTTAATATTTTAAACTATTAATTAGCTTGGTATTAAATTATGTGAATAAAAGTTAGTTGAATAATTAATATTATTCTACGATATTAATTATTAGAAATAAGTACCTATTTTCGTCGATACGTATTCTTCTTTTAGCTGCTGCGCAAAATTACTTTCCATAGCAGTATCATCCTCATCATCAACTTGCTTATATTTATTTTTATCATAGCCAAATATTTCACTGATATATCTACTGTAATCTTCATTATCTTCTTCTGGCCCATCATCTATAAAGTCATTCATGTCTGAGTCATATTCATCTTCATCATCGTCACAAATGCGTCCTGTGAAAATTGAAAAATACATGATACAAATATAAAAAAATGTGTCCGATAATTTGAAATCGGTGATCCTTTGTGACTTCTCGTTGTTAGTTGCAAAACGGTTTAGACATGATGAAGTTGGAGGCGCAACAAATTGTCAGGTTGAGAATTCACTACTGACAAGAGTCGAAGTCATAGTATCGCAGAAATCGCATATAGTGTGACAAATAAATCTGTTCAAGATAATGCGACGTGTTAACACATTTCAGAATAGTTTCCTGAGTTTAACCGTGTGTTTCGATATTGACGTTCAAAGAATTGGAAAATCTTATGCTTCAAATATACTTCGACTTGTATCATAATTGGTTACTACGCAAAACCGTTGGTATTCAATGACGTTAGTATTCGTGACAATTAGCTGCGCTTCGTTCTTTCTAAACCATTTTGCAAGCAAATGTATATTTAAGAGCCTTAACTATTTATTTCATTAATGATACGTTTTAATCGACGTATTTAATTTTACAAGTGAACTTACGTTTATTAGATGCAGATAGTTTCTTAACAATCTGTTTATGTTTCATGGATTTAATGTCAGGTGGTGGAAGTTGTTTCGGTTTATCATTGGCTAGTGATGAATGTAGCTTTAAGTCTGCAGGTGGCAACTGCCGCGGTTTAACGCCCTT
Source organism: Dinoponera quadriceps (assembly GCF_001313825.1). NCBI lineage: Eukaryota > Metazoa > Arthropoda > Insecta > Hymenoptera > Formicidae > Dinoponera > Dinoponera quadriceps. The sequence goes on from NW_014555318.1 coordinate 411,207, forward strand.
GTACGGTATCTGTTTATCTGCGACTTTAAGTTTGGATGATACTTTATTAGAAAATTTTACTTGAGATTTCACATCTTCTTGCTTTTGCGCCAATTTCTTTTTTTCTTCTTCGATAACACGACGCATATCTTCCAGTTGTCTTCTCTCGGCTTCTAATTTCTTCCTTTCTTCTAATATATCATTCTTAGATTTGTCCAAGTCAGTTTTTTCTGAATTATGCTTGCCGTTAGATTTGTTATTAATCTTTTTCGGAATAGTTAATGTAGTTCTCAAAATATTTTTATCCGATACTGGGTTTGGAGGCTTCTCACTAGCTTTTAGAATATTATTCGATTGTGTTTTGGTGGGCTTACTAGGTGTATTTACAACGCTCAATTTTTTAACTGTCTCTGGATTTTTCTCACGTTGTTCCTTTCTTTCTTTTTCTTTTATATATTCTTGCTGTTGACGCTTTGTCATTGGCCTTGATTCTTCAACTTTTGGTTTGACTTCCACATATACCGGTTCATGCTGTTTTTTTTCCGCAAGTTTTAAAAGTTCTGCGAAATGTAGAGGAGGTGGCAGTGACTTCTTCTTCAGCTTAGGCTTTTCATCTTCTTCTTTGATTTTGTTCACTTCCGTTTTTTCATCTGCTTCAGGCTCTCTTACATCCAAGGCAGTTACTTTCTTTCTCCGCCTATGTCCATCAGATCCACCGAGTTCTTGTTGTTTAAAAGCTTGTTTTAGCCTATCCTAGAATAATATGTAACCCATAGTAATACTTAACGTTTTAACGTTTACTCATGGTAACTACATTAGAGAAAAAAGAAAATGTCGATTATCTTCTCACTGAAAAATTGTTGAAAAATTAGACTGTATTTAACCGATAATAAAAAATAATGTCAACATACAGATATATCTGACAATAATATGTATGTATGTAGATTGAGTTCAAACTGAATAAAAAAGTTATCTACTACTTTACAAAGATCCATTTTTGCGATATTAATTAAAGGAGATTCAGTGCGTGCAATACGGTAGGACGGGCTCTGTAGGACAACTTGAAGATATATATGGGCTTATTTCCAAGTAATATCGAATGACAACGAAAGACAGAATAATGTTGCGAGCAGTGAGCGACATGGTGACATACTTGATCACATTCGTCTTTACCCAAGTTATTTTATTTGTTAATCATTAATTGTCAGACATACTGAATGTTGATTGATACTTATTCAAAATGTCTGTTTGATATTACGCAATTTATATAAAAAATATATTTTGTTAACATTTTTCCAAGTGATATAATTATACCTTTGTAGATGCAATATCGTTTATTGTTTTTTTTTCTGTGTTGCTAAATATTGGTTTCTCTGGAGGTAATTTACTATATTTATCCATTAACTGATTGTAAAATGCAGCAGCTTCTTGTGACACGTATCCATAGTCATCTTCATCTGGCTGAGATGGACCTAAGATAAGTGATACATTTTAATAAGAAATAGTATAACATTTATTCATATATATAATTGATCATCGTGATATGTAATAAAATGATTTACTTATTTTATCCAAAATATATCATTTTAATATCACATTTCGATATCACATTTCATAATTACATAAAAATAAAGTTCCAAATATCAAGCGCAACGATTTATTTTATAGTTATCGAAGAATAAAATTCCAATTCCTCATCCTTGATACAGTAAAGAGAAATTATTCACAGGAAAGCCAAGTGGACAAACAAATGATACATAAGATAGTAAGATAATTTATAATAGGAAAATGTTTTACACTTCTTTTAAAAATATAAAGTGTTCAGCAATATCATATAATGTACATTGAATCGCAATTAATGTACCTTTGTGTGTTCATTGTAAATATCATTAAATGATATGATGTTTCAAATTTAAAGTATTATGACTTCGGGAAAACAAATTTATATAAATTAAATGGCCATTAAAAGTCGAAGCACAGTTGTTTTTGTGTTATATTACCGGTATTATTCTGTGGTATAAAGATCGTCTATCGCGAAAATACGAATTTTTACGCTAAACGAAGCGCGATAAAAAATTTTTCCACTGTGGAAACTTCGTACGGACTTAGATCCCTAGATCAAAACTACCCCCCCCCCCCTAGCTTTAACACATTATGTTGCAAATTAATATCATCTCGGGCCGGGCGCCGTTTCGAGGTGATACCTCTCGCAACAATCGGTATTTACAAACTCGTGGGATTATACGTACGAGACCGAAACTGAGCATATTCTTTTTCGCCAATATTATATCAAATCAAATTTCAAGTATTATGGCTCCGAGAAAATAAATATGCAGAAATTAAATGACTATTAGGAGCCGATGCACGGTTGCCTTTAAGTACTCTATTAATATTTATATAATATTATTATATTAATATTTATTAAAATAAAAATTAATATATAATAAAAGAGTAGAATAAAATTATAAGCAATTTATTGAAATTATATTTTTATATTTTCTATTTTAAACAACTTCAAAACAATAGAAAAACAATAATAACGATATGTAGAAAATAAAATATCTTTTAAAAGTATATGAGAAATTAAGCATCTATAAATATGAAAAATTAAATTCATTGCATAAACAAATATCTCTTTTCCAAAAGACATCTTATTATTAAAGAGCATAAATAATCTCTTATTGGCAAAAAAAAAATATAGTTCTAAGTTTATAAAGCATCATGCGTATGTGATTTTTACCTTAATACCGTCCCAAGTAGGAGAGTGACGTCAGAGGAAAATCCATTGACGGCAATATATGATATTTCTGACGTCAATATAACATCTTCTAACATTATTTCCCTACTTGGGATAAGTATAAATAAAATTGTAGTTCTCTAAAATACTTTGAACAGGAACTCACAAATATAAATGGAAACTGCAATAATTATAGCACAAATTGCATATTCGTAAGTCTTCTAAACTATTCTAAAATTAGATGGCTGACCTTAATTAACACCTTAGTATCCTCCACGGTGCAAATCCATGAAATTGTTCTGCCCCGATTTGAGATGGTGGATAAATTATGCATTGTATCTCTTGTATATAATATAACCTGTGGGCAAAAATATTGCCCATTATGGATGAGAATATTTTTTTTCTTTTCTCAAGCTGATAAGTGTAACATGCAAATAAACTGCTTATTGTATCATTTGTTTCCGTATCTATTTTCTATCTTGTGTTTTGAATTTACTACAGTGAATGTTGTGGAATAGTTTTATTATTATTTTGCCATTAATAAAATCTGTTTTTATGATATCTTATATCTTATAGTTTAATACACAACAATTTTGTAAGTATGTATTAAGAAAGGTCTATTTGTATCGCCAAAGAAAAATAATGCAATTATAAATAAATAAATTAGAAGTAAATTTCTATATAAACTACTCATAATAATTAAGAGAACACTTGATATTTCTTCAAAATACAAGCAAAATTCAAGCAGCTGTAACTTTGTCAAAAGTTATCGAAATTCAAATTTAAAAAAAGAATTGTAAAGCTCGAAGTTTCTATTCGCGAATGTCCTCTATCGTGTTTAAATTTGTTTTAATAAAAAAAAATCCCTTTTTTAGATTTATATTTCGATAATTTTTGACAAAGTTATAGTTACTTGAATCTTGTCTTTTTTGAAGAAGTGTCAAATGTTCCTCTTAACTGTTACAAATAGTGTATATAAATGCTTGTATATAGTTGGAACTTCAGTTTTATGTTTCTTTTTAAAAAGAAATTACATTACTAATATATTTATTCTTATAAATAAAAACATAGAACAGATTAAAAATGTTTAATCTGTTATATGAAAATATTGCTACGAGATATACCAGGTGTAGAAGTATGAAACCGGAATTTCCCTATAGATGCTAACCATCAGTTTAGGGACCATAAGACCGCTTCTGCAGCGCATCATCTCCCTCTAACAGCTGACGAAGATTTTCAAAACACAACAATCCAAGTTCCATACACCGGTATATTTTTCTATAACCTTGAAGATGTCGAGTTTTGTGCCTACGAACTACGATTTGCGGACAGCATTGGTTTTTTGTTATCATTTGAAGAAAACTGCTGCAGAATCGCATCGAATGCTTGTCGAAGCTTACGGTGAACATGCTTTTGGTAAAACACAGTGTTTCGAGTGGTTCCAAACAATTCAAAAGTGGTGATTTTGACGTGAGAAACGAAGAGCGTGGGAAACCACTGAAAAAGTTCGCACACAACGAATTGCAAGCCTTATTGGATGAAGATGATACTCAAACTCAACAAGAACTCGCAGATGAATTGAATGTGACGCAGAATGCTGTCTCAATTCGTTTGAAAGCCATGGGAAAGATTCAGAAAGTGGGAAAATGGGTTCCGCATGAACTGAATGAAAGACAGCAAGAAAATCGAAAAACCACTTGTGAAATACTGCTCGACAGATACAAAAGAAAGTCATTTCTCCATCGTATCATGACAGGTGATGAAAAATGGATATATATTTTGAGAATCTTAAGCGTCAGAAATCATGGGTGAATCCAGGCGAACCATCGACATGCACTGCAATCGCTTTGGAAAGAAGACAATGCTCTGTGTTTGATGGGATCAGAAGGGTGTAATCTATAATGAGCTGCTAAAACCTGGTGAAACCGTTAACACTGATCGCTATCAACAGCAAATGATCGATTTAAATCGAGTGAAAAACAACCGGAATATGGAAAAAGGCAACACAAAGTCGTTTTGTTCCATGATAATGCCCCATCACACACAGCAAAACGGGTCAGGGAAACGATCGAGGCGTCCAGTTGGGAAATATTAACGCATGCGGCTTATTCTCCAGATTTGGCTCCGTCCGATTATCATCTATTCGCATCAATGGGACACGCTCTCGCTGAACAACGCTTCAATTCGTATGAAAATGTACGAAAATGGCTCGATAGCTGATTCGCTTCAAAAGAAGAAATGTTTTTTTGGCGTGGCATTCATAAACTGCCGGAGAGGTGGGAAAAATGTGTAAATAGCAATGGACATTATTTTGAATAAAATATTTTGTATCATTTTCAAACAACAGACGTGTAATTTTTACAAAATAATTCCGGTTTCAAACTTCTACACCTGGTAAATAGGTTATTATCTATCTAAATAAGATCACATAATATTACCCATAGACATAAAAATATATCGACAGAGCATAAGGAGTTACTTTAGGCAAGGGGAGTGTAAGATTGATGGGGAAGAGTTAAGGAATCTTCATACGAGGGTAGTTTGAAAAGTTTGGTAAATTTCCATGAGATAACGCCACAATTAATAAAGTAATATCACTGCTGACAAGTATTATTCCTCAGGCGATTTCTGTCAAAATTTCAGTCAAGTGCGACGCGTAGTTAACGTTTGATAGTCATCTAAATCGATCGCTTTCGTATTTACCGCAACAAATGAAAAAATGAGTTCCGTGTCGTCATAAAATATTTTTATTTGAAGAAGTTAACCGTGCAGATTAAAGCAGATTAAAGTTGAATGAAGTTCATGGGAACCCTGCACCAGCATTGAAGACTGTTTATTTCTGGATAAATGAGTTTAAACGCATTGAGGATGAATCGTGCTCCAGACATCCAACTGAGATAATCACGGAGGAAATCGTTGAAAAAATCCATAGTATCGTAATGGAAGACCGCTGAGAACATATGCGCGAGATTGCTGTGCCTGTAGGTATTTCAATTAAGTGAATGCACGATATCCTGTAAGAAAAATTAAATATGAAAAAGCTATCCGTGCGATGGATATCGCGATTATTCACTGTCGGGCAAAAATACACTCGAATGGACTTTTCAATGCAATGTTTGATGACGTCTAATCGTAATCCGAAGGACTTCGCATCGATTCGTCGATTCACCATTTCACATCAAAGTCCAAACAGCAGTCAAAACAATGGACAACGACTGGTGCGTCAAAGAAAGTGAAGACGTTTCATCGGCTGGCAAGATGATGTCCACTATTTTTTTGGATTCCCAAGGAATCATTGACTACTTGGAAAAGGCCGAGACTATAATAGGAGCCTATTATGCGGCATTATTGGACCGTTTGAAAAACAAATTGAAGGAAAAACAACCAAGATTGGCGCGCAAAAAAGTGCTCGTTCACTAGGACAACGCGCCGTCTCACGTATCGAACGTCACAATGGCAAAATTGCATGAATTGAGCTTTGAATTGGTTCCTCACCCACCATATTCACAAAACTTGGCTCCATACGACTTTTCTCTGTTCCCGAAGTTAAAAATTTCGCTTGGTAGGAAGAAATTTTCGTCAAATCATCGCTGCCGTCAATGACTATTTTACTTAGAGCTTGACAAAAGCTATATTTTAGACGAGATGAAAAAATTGGAAAAGCTGGACCAAGCACGCAAACCTCAAAGGAAATTATGTCAAAGAATAAAGTTGATTTTTTTCTAAAAAAATATGTTTTACTTTTTTACCAAACTTTGTAAACATTGTTGCCAGAAGAGAAACAATACGTTTCTGTATAACATGTGGCTGTAAAAATAACAAGAACTAGGAATAATATATATGGGAATAATAAAATAAAAATAACAAGAACCAGGAATAATATATATAGGAATAATAGGAACTAGGAATAATATATATCCCTTCCAATTATTTCCATGATCAGTCAATTCCACTCATGATACAACTGTATCACAGAAAGCTGAATTATATGTTCCCTTGTCCCAAATCTGTTATCCCTGCTCTGAACTAACGTTCTATCTATATATTCTCATATCTATGATATTACCTGCTATAGTAATAGCCGTATTGTCGTTATCAATTGCATCCGCAAGTACTGACTTATTTGCTGATTTACATACTTTCAAATGTTTATTTATCCGACTCTGAGCTTTGCGATCTCGTAAAGCTAAAAGATTCTGTAAACCAAAAGTCTAAAATAAGTAACTTGGTATGGTCGATTGAAAATATAAAAGAGACATTCATTCATATCATTCAAAGATCAACATATCATACTTTTATTAATTATTTTCTATAAGTATATAGTATAGTATAGTATATTTTCTATAAGAATACCTCCTTCTTTTTTTTTTCTTCCAAAGCTTTCTGTTTCTCCTCTTCTTCCTTTCGAGCCAAAAACTTTTTAATATTTTCAGAGAGAGTTTTAGACTGTTTAACCTGTTTCTTCAATGGTGTAAATTTGGTTTGGTAACATGGTACAGCCTGTTTACAAAGTAATTTTTGTCTGATATATTCATATACACAAATTCATCATGTGCCAAATTTAATTTAATATACATATCTTTAATATTTCCTATTTCAGTATAATTTTCCAATAAAATACTTAAGTACTTGTGACTACTAATGAAACGAATTTAAAATTACAATATGTCGATAGGTTTAATACGAATTTCTAAATAGAAATTAAAAGGTAATGACGCCATATGTCAACAAGACCTAACCTGTTTCTGGCCTTTGTTCTTCTGTGCGACGGATAACAAATCGTTGAAATCCATTTTATTCCTCGAGATCACTTTATAAGACACAAGGACGTTATTTATCACGTTATATGTTACTTCTTCAGATTGACGTTTGTTCACGACAATTTCCCACACAGGCACATCGATGATATTGAAATTTTTTATATGTTGAAGAAACGGTATAACATTGTGTTACAAATACACGAAATTTAACACTATATATAAAATTACAGCGAACATTCCAGACATTCTGGACATGTTCCTTTATAAAGCAACATCATCAACGCTACGTTCAATGTAGGAAATATCATCGGACAGACCTCACATTCGTTAGTCTATTACACAATTGGGCTGCATTCGGAAACTTCACTTTCGGATGCACTCATGGAGACCCACCGTGCGGATGATACCAAGGCTACGTTCCAAAACTCCACTCGAAGAATAGAGTAGTATTTAAAAGACCGTTTACATAGAAAGTAAGCAGTAAAAGGCGTCTACATTAACCCGTTAGTTCCCAAATGAATTGAAACCACAAATTTCTGTTTCCTCGTGGGAAATCTCATGTTTTGGAACCTAAGGAAACCAAATTTATAGGTTTTGAGTGTTTCAGAAAAGTGGTAATGATAAAGTTTGGAAGGTTATTTTTCGCTTATATATCGCTTTTATTCAGTGTCGACAACTTGTTTTAGAGTCACTAGTATCTAAACTGAACACTTAGAGCTATGTTATAGGTTAGCAGTGTTATTTCGATGGTTTATAAGTCAAAAATATTGTGCCACCTGGAGGGTGCATTGGGGACTGACGGGTTAAGCAGTACTTGGCTAGGGTTTACAATAGAGTTTTAAGAAATTGGCCAATCACGATTGATTATTCTTCTATAATTTGATTGTGATTGATTAATTTCTTAAAGCATCTATTGTAGACTTAAGTAAAGCGAGATCTACAATTTAAGCTCTAAACCTTAAGAAATTGACCAATCACAGTCGAATGCGAGGAGAATAATCGACTATGATTAATGCGTTGTTTATTCTGCATATCAACAAATATTCTTATCTCTGATCCAATTATTACATCCATTAGTGTGAAAATTTCTAAAAGATAAAATCCTTTGTTGAAAATGCACGTGGTTAAATGTATAGCAATTTCAATTGTTTTTGCAGCACAAAAGATATTCGGTGTAAAGGTCCATATTAAAGAGTTGAAATTTTTATTATTATTTTGCATGTATTCATCTTCATACACTTTCCATGTAAATTATTTCGTGATAAATCTTTATAAATAAGTTTAAAAATCTTTTATATATCTGGTTAAAGAGAAATATCATGAATAAAATCTACGATATTTTTATGCTTCTTAGCTTGCTGCTTATTCGCATCACGTCGAAAAACAATATGAATGCTGCGTTGAAATCTTATAATAAAAGTTCACCATAATTTTTTTCTTCTTTGAAATTAAGAGACCTTCGAATTATTAAATTGTAATATTTTGTCGAACCAGTAATTAATTTATTTGTGAATTTTCCTTTCCTTCTGAGTTTATGAGTTATTTTGACACTTCTGGAATTATAAAGTCTATCCGTTCAAAACAGGTACCTTCAGAGGTCTTTTTAAAACATATACGTAATACGTAATACGCAATACGTAATACGCAATACATACTACAGGACACTACACAAAGAAAATTAGACCTAAAAATGATTGTGTCGAAGAGCACGATACTGCAGTTGGCTTTGAACGCGCGGATATTTTATCCGAGCGATGCCTCCTACAAATGCCAGTAGTTTCGTTATTTTTAAGTGTCTCGACAAAATCTTCTAGGAATTTTTTTTTTACTTTTTAGATCTAATATATTAACAATATGCAAAAAAATGATCGATTAATTTTAAAGTTGTAGGCTGGATTACTTCTTAAAGCGCTTAAAATTAAACGTTTGACTCGTTATATAAGCTGTGTGTATATTATAAGTAGAAATGACTTAATAATGAATTTCTTAAAAGGAAGAAAAAGCAATAGACGTAGCTTGTGTGAAACTAATTTACGTACAATACATGTATCACGTAAGCACGCACGCACATAATAATAGTATGTTGTTTTCATATTTTTGAATTATGTTTTTGAAATATTGCTGTAAGATTGTTGAAATTATATTGCGAATCTTTGTTTTTGCCTACCATTTTTCTGCAACATTGAACTGCAATATATAATGGTGTGATAATGTAAATTTCTATATCTCTAGATAGTATTTTATATTAACAATAAATTGTATTATATTCGTGAAGTTTACTATATTTTGTTTGAATTGTTGTAATTTGTGTGACATTGCTATTTGTATGTACATAAAATAGGCAATCTTTCTGTATGAAGATTGGAACAATTTTTTGGTGAATTCGGAGATTTTTCTTCAGCAAAAGTTTCAAAAAAGAATATGCAATTTTCAACGTCAAACGTCTAGATCATTAAGAATTTCTGTCTTCCAATATATTAAGAAATTGTATTAATATAACAGTGTAATAATAAAAAGTAATATAACGATGTTTCTTTTGTAGTTATAAAATTCGCAATGGCTGTTTCCATTTACGTAATTCGCATAAAATATAATACGATGTAAATATTATGAATATTACACACATGTTAGAGAAAGTCCTAGTCAAATAGAAGATAATGACAAACAGTTTTTCAATAGACTCCCTGATGTAAATATAACCGTCTCTTTATTTCCTGATTGAGCTGCTTCTTGTCCAGCGATAATCATGAATGAGTATATTTCGGGGTTGAAGAAAACGATTGGAATCGACATATCGTGAAATTCATGTTTCTCGAAGTAGCGAGAAAAAGTTAAAAATTATCTGACCAAGTTAAATTTTAATCACAGATTATTGTAACTTTTCCATGTTCAACGTTAAATAGCGTCCGTATTCAGTGGAAAATACCACAATCATGACTGCTGACTGATGTTAAAAAGATTGATATTATATCTGCAACTTGTTGAGTTGTTTGCATACATGTGACTAACATTGACACACTTCAAAATTATCTTTCCGTGTATTACGATAAACTGTGAAATTAACTGTGAAACATCGCTGATAAAAATGAAATCTCTGTGTACGTAAATTTCGTAAACATTTCCGGGAATATTTAATTAACATATCGTCACTGTGACATATGCCGTAACATTGTGGTACAAAATGTGGAAGCAATGACGTAAATGAAAAATGGGAATTGGAAAGAGACATTTCTAGTTAAGGTAATAAATGTATTCTCTAAAAGTTTTCGAAATTTTATCGTATATATTCTATAATATTATCGTGCGAGAGAATATTCGGAAAAATTCGGAAAATTCGAAAAAATGTCGAACAAACGGTACAATGTTATATTATTCTATGTTTTATCAAAATTATTATATTTTCACATATATGCTGGAATTTAATATATAAGCGATTACACACGAAAAGTTAATTTTGAAGTGTGTCAATGTTAGTCACGTGTATGCAAACAACTCAGCAAGTTGCAAAGATGTATTATCGATCTTTTTAGCATCAGTCATGATTGTGGTATTTCTCGCTGAATACGAACGCTATTTAACGTTGAAAATGAAAAAGTTACAATAAACTGTGATTAAAATTTAACTTAGTCAGATAATTTTTAACTTTTCCTCGCTACTTCGAGAAACAAAAGCAATATTTATATCTAGATAATCTTGAACTTGATTATTGAAATAAGCCTGGAATACATGAATTGTACTTTTAATCCTTGCTCTACACATTATGATGACTATATATAATCTTCATTCGTTAATTTTTAGTTCGTGGTATATTTCTATTGCTGCACGTATTATATTTTCTTGGCATGATTCACGAGAAACTCAATGTGCAACCGTGAATTCCCCGAGTTTTTATCCTATCCACTGAGCCACTCAGGTGGGTTATTCACATCATTGACCACTTTTTTTTTCTTATCAACGTGCTCTCTGCAAACGAGTTTGGGCAATCTCAAGAAATATACTAACGTGTTTTCGCAAAGTAAGAGAAGTTCTTTTCTCGTCCGGCTGCATTTTCTTTCCATTTGAAAGTGAATTAATCGACATTTTCGAAAATATAATCGCATTTGCACGGGAGAGATGCAAAAAGAGTGGCTATGCGAAATATATACAAATGTAATTTTCGTTTTTTAATTGTAGATGAAATAAAAAATGTGATGCGCTATTGCATGGCAGTGACTTTAAGCTGGTGTTTACATAACTAACCGCGCGTCATTGAAGACACTCAGACAGTCAAACTGAAATAACATGATACTAATCATTCTTTGGCTTTGCTTTGCGATGATAGTCAAAGCTACATTATATTAGCAAAGCCGCAGCAGGAACGGATCCGTGACTCATTGAACATACGGATTCCCCCGGTCTTCCTCTTTCCACCGCGATATCGTGCTCCAAGAAGATGTCCCAACCCCGCTTGTTATTTCCCCGTCTCGTTCCTCGTCCCGTTCTTCCTTGATGTGCCGGACGATCGTCATACCCCACTACTGCCGTAGAACGTGTGCGAAAAATATGAGTGTGTCGATGCGTTTTGATAGAGAACTGGTTAGTCGATGCTTCGGCTAAGCTTCGGTGAGTTTGTTCGGTCGAAGCTCCGAAAATTGACACGCTGAATGTCTGGATTGATCGTTACAGTATTGAGATCCAATGAAATTGAATTATTCAGCGTGTTGTTATAATAAAGTATTTTGCACACTAGTACATAAAATAATTGTAGTAAAACTAATAAGTTACAAAAGAAAACAAATAAAACTTTAGCCGTAGATTTCGTCAAATGAAATATAAAATTATTAAAGCGTACAGCTCAATTAACGCGTTTGTAGTGTATATAAATAATCACAGTGAATTCAGAAAATAATATAAATAATACAGTGAAATCAGAAAATTAGTGTTATAACGAAATGTGTATCAAGAATATAATATAAACGTGCGGATTATAATAATCAACATATCGAAATCCATAGAAAGGAATAAATATTAATAATCATGGTAGATAAAAAAGACAATAATAATGTATACGTGTACTAGGAAATAATAAATATACAAAAATCATATAAACATATGTGTTAGACAGTGTCCTATTAAGTGTAAATAATTCATCAATGTCAATATTAATAAAATGATAAAGTTACACAAACTGAGTTATACACAGAAATGGCATTTATTCTCACTTGAATTGAAGTTTGTTTAAATAGTGTGTGAATGCGACCTGGTACCACAACTTTCGTTCAACAACTACTGCATGAACAAGGTGAATATTCGAGTGAATATTCACTCGAAAAGTAGCGGCAAGAATACGTTCGCACAATTTACTTCTTAGGATCGTTTCTCTTTGTATATAGATAGAGTTGAATACTGAAAAATTACAACAACATTAAACAATATTACTAGAATATTATTAGAATATTACGTCTAATATTCTAAGAGTATGCCCAAAATTTTATTTAATATTACGTGCTTATAGAATTGCTGTGTTTGCTAGCGATATTCTACGGAGTAATAAAAAAATATTATATAACAATGTATAAATTTATCTGCATGCGCTATCAGTTTTCCTGGTTCACTTGGGACCAGTGCGAACGTTATTTTGTCCTATTTCTTAATATTTCTGTTTTGTAATATTAGCGCCTCAAAATCTATGACACATGGATATTTATTATTCTATAAATGTGAATTAAATCCACAAAATGTCCATAAAATTCAAGAGATGGTAAAAAAGGCACATTATTCAAAGTGTTAATTGTTGAGTGTTCACCAGAACTATATGAAAAGTGTTTAAAAATTATCAATATGGAAAGATACACGATACATATTCAAATCACGTATATCGTAAAACGTGAATCTTATCGTTATAACAGAGTTTCACGATGGTCAAGGTTTCTATTATGACGATATGGCTGATGCAACTGCTTTGCATGCTAGTGGAAGTGTCAGGACAATCTCCGTGTCCTCAATACTTCACATATATAACTGATCCTTCGACAAATGAAATAATGGGACAAGTCCAAATTCCGTCCCCGCCAAGAAACGTCGAGCTTCACTTGAAAGTTGGTCTAAGCATCGCCGTTGCACTACCGACGGTAAACATTTCCTGCTGTTAATCACATTTATTATCTTTAATAACGTTCCAACCATAACTGAGTATCGAAGAAAACCTTCTTTGTAGGGTTAAAAAAAATGTCAATCTTGATCCGATTTTGCTCATTATTTGAAAACAGTTGAATCGTTTTAGAGATATGTTGGTCGACTAGAATTGGCTCACTCGAAAGAAGACTCAGTTCGAATAGTACAACAAGGTGGACCCTTATTATACCGCATTCTCTTCCCTCTGAGTCGGCCGATTCCGGTATTGACTGGCATATGGTTCAACGACCAAGTATATTGCGTGGGTCCTCGTGGTGAGTACTATTGAGAAAAGAGAAAAACTTATATTTTCCATGTATTCTGAAAGAGTGATTTTTCCGGACGAAAATACATTTTCTCTCCACTTCAAATGAACGTGTAGTTTAATTTTCATTTGCTTTTCAGCGGTAGGACCGGTCGTTACTTCCATAGTGCTAGAACATACTCTATATCCGCCACAGATGGTACCGCTTTCGCAAAACACCCCTTCCTATGTTCGACCGTCGCAGAATACTTATCATCCAGTATACATTCATCTACCAGAAGTACAGACGATGAGGCCGTTTTTCACGATACCGACAATTCAACCGAGTCGTCGTCCTACTGAATCGAAGAAAAAACCCCTTACGCCACGTCCAGTAACAACTGAACGTATCGACCTCTCCGACGAGATTGACAAAAATATTTTCTTAAATCCTAATATTCCGCAATCTCGACCTCAGCTTCAATCTCAACCTCAACCCAGTCAAAACAATGGTGACTGTGGCCGTAGCGTTAATACTAATGAAATTAATCCGTTGATCTCCAAAGGGATGAGCATATCGCCAGGACAATGGCCATGGTTAGTTGCTCTCTTTCTCGTTAAAATCGACTTTGAGTTTCAGTGCGCCGGTTCCCTCGTAACCAAGAGACATGTTATAACAGGTGTGTTGGAAAAAAAAATGTACTTGATACTCTTCAGTACTCTATTATAACAACCTTCCTCGACCCTTCCTCTCTTTCTTTTTTTTCTCATACGTATAATCGAGATACAACCTTCTACAATTCAAGTAATAATTTCCTTGATATATATAAATGCCATGTAATTTTTATAAACTCTTCTTGTTGAAATCTTTTAGGCACGGGCTGCGTTCCGATATTCACTACCAATACTGAAAATCTATAGTATACGTGACATGAACTGTAGATTTTCGGTACTGGAACTCTCTTTCAGTTTGGCTCCACATAAGTACATGGAAAATATTCATTTCTTTCGTAGCGGCGCATTGTCTTAAATTGAACGCCCAGACCAACGTGAACATACCTCCTAGCACAATGTTAGCGTCCGTGGGTCGCTATCGGTTGCGCGATTGGCGAGAAGCGGGATCTGTAAATCGGGAGATCGAGAGCTATATGCTTCATCCTGACTACACACATCAGGGCACCGGTGACTCTGACTTAGCAGTTTTGGTTCTCCGGACTTCTGTCGAATACAGTTCTACGATCAAACCCGTCTGTTTATGGCCCGGTCCATCTAATCTTCAAAACGTGGTGAATAAATTGGGATTTGTAGTAGGATGGGGCCGTGATGAGTTCGGCAATCCTTATCTCGCGGAGCCACGAATGGCAAAACTGCCGATAGTCAGCCAGGTAAAAATATCTCCGTAAGAAATGTTCCTTCATCCGTTGTGCATCTTTAACGTTGACGCGTAATTATCCATTTCAAATTGTGATTAATCGGCAGTGATTGATTGTTAGATACCGTTAGTTATTTCACTATCCCATATGCAGACTCGGTATCTGAAAAATGCAAATATATTATGCCTAATGACAACGATAAGAATTGCACACAGAGTACTTAATATACATATGTGTGTGCATAAATTGTATTGGATTTTGTAAATGACTCCAACGTTATTATTGTGTGCATCACAGGAGGTATGCCTATGGAGCGATCAACGTTTCGTCAGTTTTACTTCAAACCGCACTTTCTGCGCTGGTTTGAAAGACGGTAGCGGTCCATGTAATGGCGACAGCGGAAGCGGTTTGGTGCTCCACGATTCAACCACGGGTCGTTATCAACTGCGCGGTATTGTTTCACGATCATTGTTCGACTTAAACGAAATGACATGCGATCTTACACAGTATGTTGTTTTCGTTGACGTGGCCCAATATATGCCCTGGATTAATCAACAGATCTCTATTCCGTAACTTTCGCATGAATTTTGTACATGTACGTTTTTTAATAAATTCAGAAAAAGCGTCTGAAAGTACTAATAAACATTATATTTTTTAAAGAAAACTGTCTTGTTACTTTTTCGAAGCATGTTGAACATTTTTGTTCTATCCGACAATCATTTTGACTAAATCTCGGTAAACATCAAATAATCAACAACATTAACATTACAATTTTTCACTCAATAATGTCAGTGCAATATAACACACGTAGTATATAACAGTTACTAGGTGTGTTAATTCGATATTTTATTTATTTCTATAATAATAAACATTTTAAATCTAAATATTTTTCTTCTCAATTGTGATTTTAAAAAGCTGCCATTCGTGTTTACAAAAATAATTTTGTGTAAAAATACGTTTTGTATTTAAAAAAATTATACATATGTATGTGTGCTGTATATATGTATATATATATACACATATATACATATGTATATTTTTTTAATATGAAATGTATTTTTACATGAAATTATTTCGACTTTATTTTTATAATAAAACAATAGATATTGCAATACATTTGAAATAAGAAAAACAATTTTATATATAGAGTTGAATATTTAAAAAATATATAATATTACAATAACATTAAATATTATTTTTTAAATATTATTAGGGGTGGACATATAACCATCTATTAATATTCCGAAAATATTACTTAATATTAAATAATATAAAAAAAAAATGTTACAATGATTCTTTGGGATGCAGTTATTTGGCCATAGCTCTTCAGAAACTCTTATTGATATCACAAATAAATTATTGCACATTAAACGTCAGACATATTGAATTTATTGCATACATACTCTCAATAATACAGACTGTAACTGAAGAGGTAATGGCGTGGATGTACAAAAATAATTTCCTTTTGTATCATAAAATTATGTTCTTTATTGTCCCATTGAAGGTAAGCAAAGATTTCAACTGGAAAATAACTCATTAAGAACTTGATAGGCCCATGACATGGATAAAAATACAGTAGAGAACGTTTACTGCATATTTTAAACTTGACTTGAGTCAAGTTGGAAGTATTGTCGTGCGACTGCGCCTAATACAATTTCTGCACTGAACACACCTGTGAAATTAAAAGAAATGCTATCATTGAGAGAAGACGACTCTTAATATACGTGAATTTAGTGAATTGTTTTGCTTAGGGCTCCGGAGTAGTCGCTACGAAGCTACTTTGTTTAATGAACGAGAAACGAGGAAACGCATGCCAAGATTTGTATATTTTCAAATAAAAAGATATATCCACAAAATAATATTTGTGATCGATTCAGCACACTTGTAAAATTGAACAGCGATTCCGGAGTCTTAAAATTCAATTACCTTTCAATAAAAATGATGAAAAAGTTAATATGCTTACTAATATTCGCACGCAAGATGTCAGAAAGAAGATGAAGGTCATTTTCGTGGGTCACAATAATATAATTTAACTTTCCAGTATTCATTTCTTGTATCTGAGCAAGCGATTTACGCGTTTTCTCCATCATACCACCCGCGCTTTCTATAATTTCCCCGATCGCTGAAGGAGATGGTATAACACTTGGTGTTACATAAAATATTTTACCCTGTTTGAACAATGAAACAAAATTACAACGTATTATATCAAAGTGGAATAAATTGGTATTCATTACCTTAAGTACTGTTCCTCGATTGGGACTCGCTAAAGCTTTTTCAATATTGCAATGAAAGTTCTTCTCGAATTCTGGATCGCCAAGCACATATGGGCTTTCGTCCAGGAAAGTGTTTCTTGCGGAGCAATCGAGCAACCACTGCAGAGTGACAATAAATTTACATCGTGACAAGCAACACAATAGTTTAACTGTTCGTAACGGTGCCGACATCACAAGATGAGTGGCGTCTCGCCAACCAGCGGCCAAAGTACCTCCCAGTTCTAAAATCCTCTAGAAATATCGAAAGGATTCATTGTGGAATTACAAAGCGTGCGAGCGATATTAAAGCTTTTAGATTGCTACAAATAAAGTATAAAATTAGCACCTTTGCATGCTTTCTAGGATTAATGCCGGAGAATAATATTCTTGGTTGCTTATCTGGTGGCGGAGGATCAGGATTGCTAATAATAACCTGTTCATTCACATTCAAGAGATGCGGGTCTTTATTCAACAGTGGACCATCTAATCGCGGCTTTTTATATTTCCTGATCGAATTTGGGCCCTGACCAACCTGTTGTACTTTATCATATGACTCTTGGTTAATATTTATTGGATGTTTCCAAGCACCTGCAAAAAAGACAAATTACATAGAAAATAATTTCATTTTGTATTTCCGACTTTTATAATAATCTAATTAGTATGTAAGAGATGTTTGATATACCCATGAGATGAGGCACTAGTGAATAATCTAGTCTGAAAGGATTACTGAGACTAAACTGTTGGTACTTTGGACCTTCGAGCTGATGCAAAGCATTCATTTGTCCACAAAGCAGATCTGTCAGCCACTGTGCATTTACCACGCTTGTTTGCCACTCGCGCGCCTTTTTGTATTTTTGTCCGTCTGGCCTGAATTAATTTCTACTATATAATCGTTTCATAATATTATACGATCCAACTATAGATTAATAAAACAGTGTACTATTATACGAAGAGTTGGAAAAAAAAGAACGTGATTGGTTGGAATTTGTTAATTATTCGGTCGCATCAAAAGTATATTTAAAACGTATGATAAGACACGTACCTCCTGCAAACGAGTAGGGTGTTGTGCCTGGAAAAATAGTTGGTATATTTTGCACCTAAGGCCTCTAACATGTATTTGACTTTCGCCCGTTCCTCTCCCTCAAATCCGGACAATGATACGATTTGTTTAACACATGGAAGCTCAGACAAGCCAAAAGGCGTCGGGAAGTGTAAGGCGTGCCACGGCGGTAACAATTGCAGCTTACTAACAACGTCGGAAAGCCAGTGCGCGCTGACGCAACGTTTGTCCTCGCGCAATGCTTGCACCACAATCGGATGTTTCTGCGTGATAGCTAAAACGTGGGTCGCACGGCAACAATATTGCGGCTCCACTTCACCGCCGTGTCTTTCGATAACTTGCTTCCAAATTGAAACTTCATTCGGCCGCTGTACATCGTACTCGACAATGACGAAAATACATCCTAACAAAAACAGATCCGGCGGCACTGAAAATAAAGATATCATATATAGATAATAAGTCATTGAAATAAATATATATTCCTCACTAACTATTGCGAATTTTGTGTTCGTTCTACGTACGCGATATGATTATCGGACACCTTGTGTCTGATAAAATGCTAATGCACAGGTAGAAAGTTGGACAAAGGTCCTTCGCCATTTTACAAATAACCACAATTGTTGAGAAAATAATTAAAAAAATATCTCAATTTTAATTGTGATTAAAGAAAAATAAGTGACGCGATGCTCTGTGGGATAGTCCGAGAATTCATCATTGTTAGAAGACACGTCAAAGTTTCGTCAAACCGTTGTCCTACACAGCTCGTACTACCGCACTCACTAATTCGCTAGTTCTTTTCAACTAGTATCTCAATAGTGATCATTGTTTGCAAAATGAACAACTTTCTTATTCAATATGACAAATTCTACCTGCGTTCTACGAGCGGACGTACATCTTGTATGATCAATAACAGATGTAACGAGTTATCAAATAACTTGTTAGATTAAAGGGCGTACATTTCAAGTTTGGATTATGGCCGTAGAATTGTGCTTTGGGCTGCTGCATAACCGGTCCGTATTGCATCTTTATAGGTGTCCCCGACGACGGTGCACCGTTTGTTACATTTACCGCAGTTCTCCTCTGATACGCGGCCAAAAGCTGCGGATCCTGCGAGGGAGGAGGTGGAGCTCTGTGCTGGGCGGTCATCAGTCTCAACTGACCCGCCGCGCTACCCTCCGTAGTGCTGCCTTGCAATCTGTTGGTCAACATATTGGCTAGCGCGGTTTTGGTCTTGGCGTTCACAACCAACTGCTGATCAGGCGGTATCTGCGCGTTACCCGACAACGGCGTTAACGGTGGCTCTTGCTGCGCACCTTGTTGCTGCTGCTGTTGCTGCTGCTGCTGCTGCAAATGTTGAAATTGCAATCGAGCCATCTGCTGCTTCTGCATATGTAGAATCTGCTGAGGTGTCAAAGGCTGTCCCTGTTGGAATGTCTGTCCTGCTTGCGGAACGTTCTGTCCAGCGGGCACGATCACCTGATTGGAGGAATTGATTGGCGCCAATGCTGGCGGTTGAACGCCGGGATGCACAGGTTTCTGGCCAGGGGTCTGCGCGATTTGCGGCCCCATCATTTGTGGCCGTTGAACCCATTGCAAGCTGCTAGGTTGTACCGGTTTACCAGGACTCCTTATGACGGCAATATGGGGAGCTTGCTGACGGTTTTGCATCTGTCTCTGCAATATCAGATTCTTTTGTTTCTGAATCTTCTGGATAAACTGCGCTCGCTGCAATGGATCCATCTGTTGTAGTTGTTGGTGCGTCTGCGCATCTAGCTGAATCAACTGTCTGGGTTGTTGAGGCGGCTGTTGATCTTCACGGATGGTTCTTAGTGCTGGCCACTGTCCTCCAGGTCTTTGCGGGCCAATTTGCTGTTGTTGCTGTTGCTGCCTCTGCAGCTGCATATACTGCTGCTGCTGCCACTGCGGGTCTCGTTGCACAATGAATCCTTGCTGATTCGGCCCAATTAATGATTGGCTCGGTGATTGTTGTTGCAACTGACCTTCTCGTATGACGAACTGTTGGGAACTTTGTGGCGCGGATTGTTGCAATTGCTGTGAGATCTGTTGTATTTTCTGCTGCTGCTGCTGCTGTTGCAATAATATCAGCTGTCTTTGTTCGGGAGTAAGTTGCTGCGGTGGAGCTGGTTGTTGGGCCAATTGGTGTTGACCTGAGATTTGTTGCGACTGAGAGGATAGTTGTTGTTGAAGCACTATCTGTTGCTGCTGTTGCTGAGCCGCTAATTGCACTTGCTGCTGTTGTTGCGCCAAATGCGGTTGTTGCGCCAACTGCTGCTGATTCATTTGTTGTTGCTGAATGATTTGATGTTGATTCAATTGTTTCTGTTGGGATGTTAATAATTGCTGTTGTTGCGAAGTCAGCTGGTGTTGCGGTAATTGTGAATTGATCTGTTGTTGCGCAATCATTGATTGCTGTTGTCCAATCAATTGTTGAGACGGTACTTGAGATGGCGTCTGCTGACTTAGAAGCTGTTGGTTGTATGATTGCTGTTGCAACTGATGCTGCGTTATTTGTTGTTGTGTTAATTGCTGCGATGTTAAGTGCTGGTGTTGTATCAATTGATGTTGAATATTTATCTGTTGTGTAGACAGCTCTTGTTGCATTTGCGATGGCATAGCTTTCATTTGAGAAAGATTGTTTTGTTGGGACGCTTGTGGAAGCCAACTTGATGTCTGATTGATAACATTCTGATCGGAAACTGCTGGAACGATTGCGGAAGCGTTTAAACTGGTCGAGGAAATCGATCGTGGAAGATGCTGCTGCTGCTGTTGTTGTGGCTGAATATTTACAGTATTTTGTCCAGTTGTTGAATAAGGAACACTCGCTGTGTTAGTTGCGCCAAGATTGTGCACCGCGCTCGATGACACCGGTGGGCTTGGTTGATTCCATGGCATACGTTGCTTAAGTTGTTCCAGCATAGCTTTAGTTCTGTCCTCCTGCGCGGTACTGTTATCTGGATCTTCATCCATAAATCCGGTAATCATGGCTGTCGAACTATTCGGAGATGGATATACTAACAACCTGGGATGATACTCCATCTCGCTAATGATAGCACCTTTCTTGCAGCATTCCGTTATCCAATCGGGTGTTACGATATGTATATGGTGTCTCATGGCAGTTTCATATTTAATACCACTTGCTTTGCCAGTGATCAGATGAGTGCAATATCTATCCAAGCGTAGTTGACATTTGCCACCTTGCAATGTTATCATTGCCCAGAGCGACTTACTGTCTGCTCGACTTACCTGGGATATGCAGACACGTATATTTGAGAATAATTGATTCTCCTCTGGTGAGAAATATTGTGTTCTGTTCAGCAACATTAAAGAAATATGTATTGCATGAAAATAAATATATTAAGATAAATACAAGTATTAGTGAATAATATATATAAAAGAGATGAATAAAAAATAATGAAAAGGATACGGCAAAAGCTTATTGCATTTGACTGAATATAAGATCCAATTTTGTGTAACTGCCGGGATTTCATATAGATCCTTTGCTGCAGAAATATCATTTTCTAATGCTTCATAGCCTGCTATCAGGTGTGTTACATAGTCGCTAAAATAATTAGAATTTTCAGCACCACCTTCTTGTAGTAAACTCACAATCTGTAATATTCAAAAGTATTGTTTATAATGAATGACCATAGCAGGAAGGGAAAATGCTTCAAATACTAGAACAGAGTTACTGATAATCTGAAAATGATAATTCATAATTTTATATGCATGCAAAATAAAAGTTTTAATATCTAGCATAGGAATACGCTGTAATTTTATGTATTTTGGAAAAGTTATTACAATAAAAATAAGTGAAGAGTCTTTTTAAGTTACTTTCCGGTACAGTCTTTTGACAGAGTATAAAAGAAAAATAAAGGTAGATAGTGATAATTATATCAATTAGTATACCATAACTTTCCAGCAACAGAGCAGTACATTGTTGGCACAACACAAACGAATGAGAAAGAATCGTGTTCGATAAATGTTTCGATAATTCGCATGGTCGGTAAAATAATAAGTTTGTGACTACCCGATTAATTGTAAGACGGGAAACATTATACCTTGGGATCGCCTTCGCCGCTGACGTAGTATTTAACATTGGCAAAGAGAGCACCGTCCAGCTTTAATTCTTCAAGACCAGCTCGTATGTCGCCCATTCTGCTAAATCAGTTCGAATAAATTAACATCTCCCACATTACAATAGTGCGCGAAGCTACGTGAAACCGAATGTGACTTCGCAATATTTGATAACAAAAGTCAGTCACGACGCGTTTGTTGTTATTATTATGATTCCGAGGTTATGTAGTTTCGTAGCGCTGCATCGAATCAAGGAAGAGTGGAGCGAATTCACCGGAAGTCTGCCATTTGCAGGGGTGCGACAACTATCGGATCAGTACTTATCGCTTTTTTGCTATACCAACGATACATTCCCTAGTTTTGTCAATTGTCGGTAAACGTATCTATTGCAGTCGAAAATGCATTTTCCAATTGCCATCCTTCGCGACTGGGCCATTCTACAATGGGGACTTTTTGCAATACCGTCTTCCAGGTAGTAAACGCTAATGTGCGTTCCGGTGTTAGCATATCAAATCTTTAAATAAGTAACGTAAGATTCGCAGTACTAAAATTCTCTAATGCGTCGCAAACACGCCGTCGCGAAGGATGGCAGTTATAAAATGCATTTTTACTTGTAATAGACGGTTGCTAAAGGAAAGTTGCCCAACTTTTAAAGGTACCATTTCATGTGCAGCAGTTCGCTGTTATTGGTTAAAACTTTTTCACGAGGTGACGTATTTCCGGCGAAAATATATTTTACCGACCGCAGGTCGTTTCGTTGCTTTGAACAAATCCGCGGCAAAAGCAGGAAACCGAGAGGGTCCTACGATGACATATATCCACTCACTTCCGCTCTGGACCATCAATTAGAAAATTTTATATTAAATTAGCCAATCATTTTTAAAATCGTTTATCTTCGAATGCTGTACGGCTCATTTCATTGGCCACGAGACATCTGAGAATGAATTTAAGATCTTAATTATATAAAACCCGATTATGAATACCTATGCAATATTATTTTTGTGCGTGCAACATAATATTCCATCAATTGCAACGTATGTTAAGGGGAGAATATTAACAAATAATTTACACTCGCAAGTGGAGGGTTAAATATTTTTTAAAACGTCAACGATGGATCTAAAAACTTTTTGAATCTTCACTGCTTAATATTACTTTGATCGGTATTCATAGTCGGACCTTATATTTAAGATTAAGTTTCTCTTCAGATGCTTCGTGACCAATGAAATGAGCTGTCTGAAGATAAACTTAAGATGGTCTTAAATATAAGATCTAACTATATGCGCATTAACGCGTAAAGAGCGGAACCTGCCCTATGAATACCGACTTTTATATTCTTGATTTTCTTCTACATCTAAGGCACACTTCTTCTGCGGACGTCGCTATCTTTCTACTGCCCCACCTCGCGGTGGCGAAGGCAGGAAGTGGCGACAAAATCCATGTCATATAAACACGACAGCGTGTTAAAAGCTTATATGGGAACGACATTCGCAGTACTGCCAGTATTGAATATGAGAACATGTACCCATAGTCGCGACAACCATTGTGGAGCCGTAACATTTTCATTCCTATAGCAGGTATATTCTTTTATATACATATCAATTCATATTATATTTAACGAATTTATTTTATACATATTTCTTTATATTTGTTGAATGAATGCAATAAGTAGTAAATCAAGATGTCGTGTATGTAACGTATACCTTATTTTTTATTAAGTAACATATTTCTGAAATCTTGATTACTCATTAACTGTGAGACTCTGTTTCCAGCCAGATTTGCACTCTCATTAGTACTATTATTATCATTATTACTAGTCTTAACATTACGAGGTACCATGGACAATAAAGTCTTGGGTACGCCGAACATTGTACGGCTAGTTGTTGTTCCACCTAACGACTTGATCTGTCCATCGTTGTCTTGCGCAATTTGAGTCTGTTTACGATCAGGCGGCTGACTTATAGCGACATTGATTATTCTGTCATGAATTTGCATGCCGTCGGTACCTAAAAGGGCTTTTGCAGCGGTTGCTTCGTCATAATACTCAACGTAAGCCAAACCTTTCGAATGACCGTTACGGTAAGTAACTAGACGAGCTTCTTTCAAAGGTCCGTGAATCTTAAATATCTCTTCAAGCTCCTCCTTTGTTGTTGTAACCGGTAATCCTGCAAAATAATGATATTATATGTATCAAGATTGGGTAAGTTAATTGTTATTTAACTAATTTCCTATAAATTAACCTTTTAAAATTAAAACTTTGAACTAGTTACTATCTAACCCTGATACGTAGGACGTAGAAAGATGTGTTTTCTTTTAAATAAGAGAGGAAAATCAAACACATATAACTGAAATAGTTGCACAAATAAATGATACGCGTGATAAACTCGTCAAAAATTTCATACCTTTAACAAACAGTTTATTCTTTTCGAGTGTAGAGCTGTATTTAAATCCAGAACTTCTGGTAGTTTTGTTAGGATTGCATCTTGACACAAACATAGGACGCCCTCTTATCACGGTCCTATCCAACTTTAAAGCTATTTCCACGGCTTCCTGTAAAATGAAGATTCTTTTATTTCACTCATTCATCTTCTCATCAGTCGAAAAAATAATACGCACCGCGCTGCTTAATTGTACGTAACAGTATCCTTTGCTACGCCCCTTGTAATCTTTGATCATCTTGAATAATGTTATTGACCCGGCTGGTTTCATGGCATTCCTCACTTCTTCTTCAGTCGCTGTGTAATCCAAATTACTGACGAAAACTGTGATATTACTGTCCACTTCTTTTAGATTATTTGCATCTACATCTTTATCCTCTGTCGCTTTAGGAGCAGGCGACAGTACAAGTTTCGATTCTGTTTCATTATTATTTGCTGTAATACTCAAACGATCGACGTCTCGTAACTTCGGCTTCACTTGTATTTTATCGGTTCTTATGATCTTTGACTGAGAACAGCTTAAGTTTTTCCATTTACCAGTGTCATCTGATTTTCGTTTGTTCGCTTTCTTATTCTGCGTAGACGATTCGCTTTCAACTTCCTGGATATTCTGCCTTTCTTCTGCAATTTTCTCAAGCCTCTCTCTCGTTTTTCCCTCACAAATTTCCATCTGCTCTAAATTACCTTCGTCACGCTCGAAGTCTATCCACGAATTCACTATACTTTCCGGCCAGTCTTTTACCGAAGCCAACGCTTTGGAATATAATTTTCTCAAATGTTTCGTATCGCCGCAGCATCTGTAAGCAAATTAAACAGGATTATATTAAAAGCAAAGTCCGTTATTTTGCCAGTAATTACCTTTCTAGCGCTATATATTCCAGCCAATAGGACGCTTTCGTAGAATGTCCTTGCGAAAGGATGTCAGCCCACAATACTCTGGCTCTCTCCATATTATTCGCATGTATCCCTTCGGTTCTTGCCCAATATTGCAGGATAACGCAATTAGGATCACCATCCAATCCGAAACATCGAGCCATATAGTCGCATGCTCTATTAAATGTGTCAAGGAGGACGTCCAGACGTTTATCTTCCTCCTCAGCAACTACTTCATACCTGCGTCGCAGATACTCGAGATATGCAATCCACAAATTTCGATAATCTTCCGCCGTCGGGAAGCCAGCAGTCAAGGCGTTTTCTAATAATTCTTGTACTTTCAGTACAGGCCTCTTCCATCTCTCATACGATCTTATCCATTTTTGCCAAACCTTCGAGCACCATGGAATATTCCTCGATGCTCTTTGATAAACCTCATCCAATACATGTTCGATCTTGATCTTATCCTCTAGATAAGTGAGATAGTCTAACCAAATTGACACATCTAAACTCAAATCGGTTATGGCTCTTTCGTACAGAACTGTAATACGTCCTGGATCGTCCTGCTGTTTCTCATATAGTAAGTATCCTTTGTACGCATCAAGTAGTTCGTTTTCGCCTTGTGCAGAGGTAAGTTTCTCCTCATAAATAAAAAGGGAGTTTAATTTTGCGGTAGCTTGTTTGTAACCTCTTGAAACAATACTCTCATCTATAATTGCTTCAGCACCATCTCTTGCACGCCACAATTCGTATTCCTCATATGTCTTATTCATGTCTAAAAGAGGACAAGCCAATTGCCGTCGAAATAAATTGCCAATGCGCCCCAATTGCTCCTTCTTTTCTGCTATATTTTCAGCATTAATCTAAACATACAAATTTCAATGCAATTAAATTAATCCTTCGTTAGTTGCAAATGTATCCAATAGATACACTTTACGTACGTTCTCTTTTTATTATTTATTCTTTTATATACTTTAGTACCTACATCTATTAATTAGGTGCTAATGAAAGGAAAATTGTCTCAAGAAGCGGAGGAAAATAATGGAAAAATTAGTGTGAGATACATTGCGACCATTCATGAGTGAAAAATATTGCAACTAATACATGATTAATGAAAGAAGAAAAATATTTTGTACATATTATTGATAGCTCATATTATTAAAATCAATATTATATTACTAAGATATAAGGAATAAAACTTTGGTATGTAGAGGAATATAATGGTAAGATAGATATAATTATTTTTCAACTTCGTCATTTTTTACTTTTTAGAAATTTTTCTTTCTCTTTTTTCATTTTTGTATATATTTCAAAAACTGTTCAAGTTAGAAAACTCTCTCTACTTGTATATTTACTTGAAATTCTTACCAATGTCAGTAGAACATTTTCAAATTCTCGGAATGCTTCCCATATAATTGCTCCTTTGACAGTATGCAGTGCAACGGTAGTTAATGCACGTTCAAAAAGTTGACGAATATCCTTAACTCTACCTTCTTCTGTAGACATGTTTCCAATGCTGAATTGCAAATATTCTAGCCATACTTCTACAGCTGAAAATATATATTACTATATCAGAAATTTATGAGGTATTTGTCATAATAAAAAAAAAAGGCAGATTAATTTCTCAAAGTAATCTCAAATTTGCGGTACCCTCAATATAAAACAGGCTTACAGAGATAATCTTTGACAGCTCGCTCGCATAATTTGACTATATTCTCTTTCTGTTCAGCTGTAGTTGCACAACTTATTTCATCTTGTATCCAAGACAGCCAGAGCTCAGGACTTAATGGATACACGGTGCTCATATTCTCTCTAGCAGTTCGCAAGCGCTCCAGTTCACCCATCTTCTGCAGTTTGTTGATCAGGGCTACATGGCTACCGTAATCATATAAATTTTTCGCTAGATTAGTCTCCAAAGATTTCACTTCCGCCTCATTGGCATCCTCGTCATCGTCATTTTCGTCGTTGTCGTCACTGCTGTTGGACTCACTCTTATTGTTGACTTTTATGTCCATTTGCTCGTCTGTTTCACTATCAGACATTTCATCGATTTCGTCTTCTCGAGAATCTCCTTTTTCGTTTTCAATGTCCATCTCTTCCATTCTCCATAAAATTCAAATACGATGTTTGCAATTATAAATAAAATGAACTGCTTGCGAGGTAAACAAAGTTAACCGTCTTGTAAATTGAAAAATTACTGTTAGCTGCTATATGTTGATTACTTCGGTCATTAAAGGTTATGTTATGGCTGCGTCCCGAAACTCTCTCTCTTGGCGTTTTCGATTTGTACACTCGACCCGGGGTCATCGTATTGCGTTCTGATTGGTGCACCAATCTAATAATTTCTAAAAATGCACCAATGCTCGATTCGGACGATATTTCGCCATTTGCAACAATAGGTCTGTTTTTTTTCGAAACACTTTCTGCACTAGTGCACATCAGTGCGAGGAGTTTACACTAAAGCGTTCTTTTTATCGAGAATGACGTCATCAACGCTGTTCGTTTTCGCAGTGCAACAGCTTGTAGTGCAGGCAGTTCAGTGAACTGTTGCACTGAGTCAGAGTGTGGTCAGTGCAGTTCATGAAAGTGTAACGTGGAAGTGCATGTAAGCGTAACGGAAATTTATACGAAAAGTCTCTATCAGATATGTGGCTTGCATTATATTGAAATGTGTGAAACATCTTTTTATTTCATTTTCAAAAATTGTTAATATTACAGAAGAATCAAATAATGCCATGTGATGCGCCATGTTGTTTACTACACTCTAGCGTTTCAACGGTGCGGCAAAAACGAACAGACCTCTTCATTGCACTTTTGCACTAAACTGAACTATTCTGTACTAGTTTTTCCCAGTGCGGCATCAGTTCAGTTAAATGCAGTTCTAGTGCAGTTTTAGTGTAGCGAAAAAAAAAACAGACCTAATATTACAAATTATAATATATGTAACATGAACTATATAGATTGCAGTATTGCAAAGATAATCGGAACGCTATCCGAGTCGGGTTAACAAATCGAAAACGCTATTATGTCTCTTGCTGGAAAGCGACCTTAGGCCGTATCGAAAATCTGACCAATTGCGGACGTTCCTCTACTATCGATACGGAAAGTTTCGGTTCTATAGAGCGTAATAACTTTTGCTCACAGGACGCGGAAATGCTTGCTGTGCGGCAAGAAGCGATTGGTCAGATTATTTATATGGGCGCGATACTCTGGGACTTCGCCCTTAGTGTATCCTATTGGTCTTTTTAGCTACCTAGTTCAAAAAATTTACACACATGAAGAGTACATATAACATTCTCACGCTTCAGGTGCGTAAATTTTTTTAACTAGTGCAGCCAGTTCTGCTATAAAAAACAGACCACAAATATTTCAATCACATACGCTCTCCAATTGGGGTTACGTTCAGAAACATCAGTTGTATAACATTGACCAATCAAGACAAAAAGAATCAAAATGTCTTTATCACGATTGTTTAATTTAATTACTAATTTACCCTCAATGTTTCCGAACGCAGCATGAGGATCACGTGATATTTTCGATCGTGCAGTAACGGTCGTTTGGCGCGCTTGTACGTGATTGGTCAAATTTAATTGTACAACAACCGTTTGATCGCAGTAGCCATTTCTTTGCAATTCGGCATCGAGTCGTGGTCCTTTCGTGCTGGAATTTTCCTAAATTATGACGGAGACACAGCAAAGAGCAAAATGTATCACTTTGAAAGGTTCCGCTGAATTGGTTAAGCAATACCTTCGTAAGTATAACCTCGTTAATTGTCCACGGTACGAGATACTCGAATCTCGATCATTTCGTTACAGAGTATGGAGTCAACAGTATACTCTATCAAAGAGGAATATATCCGCCGGAGATGTTTCAACCTGCCGAGCATTTCGGACTGTTTATCTTCATGTCCACGGACGACAAGATTACAACTTTCTTAGACACCGTTCTGGGACAGATTCAAGAATGGTTGATGCAGCGCAAAGTACAGAAAATTGTTCTTGTCATTACAAATGTCAATACAAAAGAGGTGTTGGAAAAATGGGACTTCAAGGTCGAATATGAAGGCCAAAAGCCAAATGGAGTTGACAGCAATACTAAGGCTGATTTGCCTGAAGTAGGAACAAAGGATGCAAAAACTATACAGAAGGAGATACGAGAAGTGATACGTCAGATCACAGGTAGGACCAAATTGCATCAAGATCTTAAGCAAAATCTCTTTTTTATTATATGCTGATAACGTTGGATGTTCTTGTAGGTACGGTAAGTTTTCTACCCCTCTTGGATTGTCAGTGTTCCTTCGATATACTTACGTACACTGTACCTGACTGCAATATTCCTAATAAATGGGACGAGACTCAACCAGTTTTCATCGCAAATAGTCAAGAAGTACAGCTTAGATCGTTTTCAACCTCCATACATAAGATGGAAACTATAGTGAGTTACAAAAATACTTAGAAAGTCATTTCCTTTTTTCTTCACATACAATGATTATTCAAATTTCACTTTGCACTTTATCTGGGCATGTGTTGAACACCTCTACCAAAGACTAATTATTAACGGCTGTTCTATATGAATTGATGAACGAATCGCATGGTGATACTTCCGTACAATATCTGTAATATTTTTTACCCAAGGTGTAACAACATGTGTGCAAGTATCTTTGAAATGTTTATACGAATATTTTTAAAAAAAAAGAGGAACGATCTCTCTTTGTCAGCTATACATAGGATGTTCAAAAAAAAGGGAATATTATTGTAGGTCATATTGTACATTAATGAATGACAGTTGTCAACAATAGTGGACAACAATAACTAATAACAATATGAGTCAAAAATGGTTATAATTGATATAAAAAAAGACTCGTATCTTAATTATTTTATGATAGGGCGATGACAATACTTAAATGTCTATTAAATTTAAATTCATCATTATATGTATGTTTCTTAAAAATCAGTTTTGTAATCTTGAATCCCTTTGTATCTCTATCAATTCTGTTAATAAGAATAACGGTGTGGAGAGAAAAAAGAAACAGGGTAAAGGATAAGGTACACGATACTAATAATCATATGAGAATTACAGTAAGAAAGGGCACATGACACTGACAAGAATCTTGGCAGATTTTATTAAAACATAATTGACCGTTACACTTAACACAGGAGTTACATTAGGTTACTTGGCAAAGCATGAAAGATACGACTAGAATAAAGTATTTTCGCTCGCCGACTCCTCATGGTGATCGGTTAGTATTTTCCAGCGTGAAGCTTCTCACATGAATTTTCGATATTGATACCGATACTCGATCTCATTCGTTTCCTAACAAACTTTGCGTGCCGTTCCGAAACATCCGGGTCGCGCATAATCTAAAACGTAATCGAGCACTACGCTCTTTCAATTTAAACGAGACGTATTTTACAAATATACCTGTGAGCCCGAATGATTAATGTAACGTATCCAGTCATAATCTGCCTCATTCGATGGGGTATACGAACGAAAGATGATAATAAAAATCATCTTGTACCTTATGTACGCTATTCTTTGTCCGCGATGCCCAATAACTCGATTAAATGACAAATCTAAATGAATAGAGGCGTTTGTTTGTTTCTCTTTGAATAATCGGCATATGCTTTGAAGACTGTTTTTTTATGAATCTTTATATATATTTTGATCATATAAATACTTTGTAAATTTTTTGTCTTCGCATCAATTTTTCAGTAATTATATATTTATATTTCCGTTTTTTCCATTTTTCTTATAATTAAAAATAGTAGCGCATACTAGAAATTAATACAATAGTAGAAATTTGCTTCTCAATGCAAGGGGAAGAATTCAATATTTTGAAAGCATGGATGTAAAGTTTTTGTTGCGTACTGTTTGTTAGGCGATTGTCATAAATGTGAATTAATGCTGCTGTAATAAATTTCTCAAAGACCTGTCGATTATCGGAATACAGAATAATTGCTTTTCTTCATTTATATCCGTCATTTCTCCGAGCACATTTCGGTCACTTGCCGAAATATAATCATTTCGGGAAGTACCGTTGGTGATCTATGTTTTATTAGTAATTCGCCGTTACGTCTCTCTTACAGTAATTTCGCTATTAACGTTAATACTTCGTGCTGCTAGAATTAGCCATATTAGTTTCACAGTGCGTAGTCTCTTTACTATAAGACTATCGCTGAACGCACAAACGTACGTTCCATGCGCGTTGATTCGTCCGCCTGATTTTTCATTTCCGAGACATCCGATGCTTTTGAGAAACGACGCTTTCGAGCACTCGAGACTGCAACAGACACTTTAGGCTTCCGATGCACTTTTACAAACGTTCCAAAAATTTTCACGATTCATTTTTACAAAGACTCGCCGTTTCCGAGATTTAACAAGTATTCTATATTTTCGCGAATTACATTAACGAATATTCCACGCGTTTCCGCGAGATTTATTTCAACAAATATATTACATTTCCGAAATTTCAACGAATATTTCAATTCTCCACAATTCACTCCAACAGTTGCAGTGACATTCCTTAGTAATCAAAATATGTTCTTTCTTTTTTTTCTTTGATTAATGTTACAACTCAAAGATGACATTCAGTAACGTCAGGAATGTTTGGGGAATAATATTCGTGGAATTTTATCTAAGAGAGGCAATTTAATTGTTGATGCGCCACGTTTATTTGAACAATCAAACGTTCATAAGATTTTCTATACCCGAAATATTCTCTTCCTCCTCAAAAGCACGTTGTTTACGCCGAACGACGGACGTTACACTCGTAATAATTCTTCGCATCCAAGCCATACGCTCTTAAATGTGCCCTAGACTAGTTTTGCTCCGAATTCGCTTTTAGCTCACACACTGCGAAAGCTGCTGGAGATACGTTGTAGTTTTACAAACGTACTTATCCCACTGCTCCGCAATACCGTGAGAGAGCGACACGTCGGACAGTAACCGTAATGGAGTTTGCCGGTTCGTGAATTGTTTAAAGTCCCGGCGTAAATTAGTGAAAGGGGAGGGGAAGGGATCATT
The DNA here is from genome assembly GCF_001313825.1 of Dinoponera quadriceps. NCBI lineage: Eukaryota > Metazoa > Arthropoda > Insecta > Hymenoptera > Formicidae > Dinoponera > Dinoponera quadriceps. The sequence goes on from NW_014555318.1 coordinate 444,191, forward strand.
GTTATAGAAACCGGTGGAAAAAAGATGTGTCTATAGGAAGTAACAGAGAGAGAATATCGCTCTTTATAGGACTGATGGACACTTAAACCGAGTATTAAATTCAACACTACATAATAACTATAATCTATAGTTTTTTCACTAATCTTTTAACAAGTGAAATTTATAGTGATCGAGATTAATTCGAGCGCGGATTAAATAGATGAGAGATGAGTATGAAATCTGATAATAATAACAATGCTTCCGAATTCATTTTTTTTTAATTATCGGAAAAAGACTTGGATAAAGGTAAAACGTCATATTTGAATATTTTATCTCGATATAGTAATACCAACAGTAAGTTCTCTCGTTCGAATATAGAGTATAAATTATTCGCGCTACAATATTTTTTATTTTTCTTTTTTTCGTATGTTATACTGCTCTCCCGTAATTATTTTCGACTCGGTGAGCGACGGTATTCGGGTTTCCTTTTTGTCGCAACTTGCACGGTGTAACGGAGCAGCACGGGTCACGCGTGTTTAGTAACATTACGCGACATTTCTCCGTAAATATCGTAAAAACGCGTCTCTAGTAAAAACATTGAAAAATAAACAACGCGAAATAATATACAATATTTTACAGTAGCGCTTAGTATACCAGTGATTGGGAGTTCTCCCGCGAAACGGTGATCTGCAACAATTGTCAGAAGTTGCGCGAGGAAGCGCCGTCGAGGTCGAGTCGCTTGATCGTATCGTCACGATGCGATTGTATTCGGAAAGTGCGCCGTATTTGTCCGATCCGCAATTTCGATCGAGCGTAAGAGGGTAGGAGGAATCGAGCACCATATTTGGTGAAGTGCTGTCTCTCGCTCTCCTTCTCTCTCTCTCTCTCTCTCCTTCTTCTATCTCTAATGTCGGTCGCGTAATCGATAAAGTACCGTCCATTGTTAATTAAGCAATCGCTGATACGATGGACGTATGGATGCCTAATCACCATTCCGCGGTCCCATTCACTTTGTGGACCGAAGATCGATTCTTCTTATGTGTAAATCGCGCTCGATCGTAGTGTCCCGCAAGAAAGAGAACGCACGCGCGCGCGCGCGCGCGAATTGTCATTTTATACACTTCTACTTAAGTTTACCTTGGACTAACTCTATCGATTCTCACGATCGTTTGTTTGTTATGCGTAAAATATCATAAAATACATTCTTTCTTTGTTCGCTATTCGTAGACTCGCCGCCTCGTCCCGGTAATCGCGCAATTTAGCGTCAAGTACGCCGAGTCGTGACATATTAAGCGGACAGATCAAAAAATGTTCAAAGCCACGTCGGCTAAACATCGACGTGTGTGGGGTAAAATATTTTGTCTATTGATATAATATACATTTTCTCTCTATACGATCCGTTGTATAACTTTGATTCAAAGAAAAAAAGGAGAGAAAAAAGAAAAAAAACAACCGAAGAAAATCATTTTGTTCTTTTATGGATCTTTTGGTATCGTTATATTTCTATGCATATTACTAGAAAGTGTTATGATGATATTTAATGAATTTAATATCTCGTTATAGAGAAATATGATACAGGTGGAGGAAATGAGATGTGGAACTTTATATATGTAGAAATAATATTTTCACACAACGTGAGATCTCACTCTAAATGCCGTTCGCGCAGCTTTCATTCGCGGGAATTCTCGCTGCGACGAAATCGAAACTCGCTCGCTTTGACGTCGCGCGATACCGACCGACACGGCGAATCGCCGATGACTCACGTCGATGACTTTCATACAAATCGTCCGATAGGTACGAGCGACGAAACGAATTCAACGAAAAAGCACGGCGGCACTAGTAAGCTTGCACGGACATCATACGCTACGACAATCTCCTCCTCTCTATCTCGCTCTCGAGAGTCTTTGGTTTATATAGCTAGAGTCGCAAAGTACTTTCCGCTTCTCACCTCGCGTGAGAACACGGCTCGGAACACTCCGCTCGCTTGTTCGCCCACAGGACTACCTATATATAACCGTGTGTCCCTAAAATGTAAAAAGTAAGCGTGCGCGTCCATTCTCGTCGACAGAAACGCGAAGCGAGCTCCGTATCGACATCGTCGCCGTTCTAAACGAGGCAACACGTGTTTTATCCAAAGACTATTTTTTTTTTTTAACAGTCGTTATCGAATCACGTCCGAGAACGTCACGTCGTCGTCGAGATCGAGGTGATGGAAACGACATCGTACAATTTTGTCACGTCGCCTCTCACCGCTCACTCTCGCTTCTTTTCGCGTTTTCCCCGCTCGCACCGGAGCAGAAAACGAAAAGGAATAAATCGAGACGATGTCAAGAGCTCGCTGTCGACGTTTCGATCGTTCGAGAGTAGACGCACCGCGCCGGACCTAAAAGGGGTACGAGGGAGTACTTTGTACAATAAGGGCGTCCTGAACGCGTCGGTGAGGTCGGAATTCCTTTCGGCGAAATCTTTTTCTCTTCCTTCCCCCTTTTTTGTATTTTTTTCCGGAAGTCGTAGAGCGCCTTTTCGCGGCTGGCTAGGGCCGTTCTTAGCGTACAAACGGTCGCGACATATCTTTCGGACTGTGTACAAATATCTCGGCTAATCGTGGATTTTCAGTACTTCCATACCAAGTACCCTTCGCGCAAATTCGGCAGTGTCTGTTCTCGAGTCTGTAATTTGAAAAAATTAAGATTGACAGGACTGGAGGAAATGCTGCAACGTTGCATTAGTCGTAAACGAGATAGCTCAGTCGAGAGAGTTTCTTTAAATCTGGATCAGCTAGATTTCTTTCGTTGGATATTATGGAATTAACGATACGAGATTAATTATTCCGTTTTATGCTATCAACTCAAGTTCCCGGGTACACAGGATTTCGCTGAAACTGGCTGGTGTAATTGTAAGGACACTCCGCTAATTAAAGCCGCGTCCTATCTGCGGACGTTGAAAATTCCACGTTATGCGTTACTTGGTGTCTGAAAGATACCGCGGTCCCTCCAGTAAAACTCTGATCCCGAAAATCCTATTACAGAACTCAGGGATCACCCCCGCGAGTCCTTCTTCCTGCAATCCCGTAAAATGATATCACGACATCCCCGTGGTACTACGTCGATCTGCACGTGCCCTTTGGTATGGTTTTACGACGGCTTTCCTCTCTCTTATTCTGCTTTCCGTTAGAACGATCCACAAAGGAAACGAGTGGCCCGAAGTCCTTTGACACGTTTCTCCTGCCCTATCCGTTAGTAAGCTTCGCGTTTACGTTCCTTAATGTTTTAAGTCGTGTAACGACTTGTGAATTATTCCTCGAGTTATAAACTGCGAGTTCGACGTTCTCGTGGAAGAATGTCGAAGCGTTCGTAAGTGTTGCAGGTCGAACATAGCAGTTACAAATAAGCTAATTGCGGCGAAATTTCCACGGGAACGTTTTAACCAGGGAACAATGGATCGTAATAAACGGCAGCGAGTTGTTCGTAATACTCTCTTCCAACCAAGTTCATTCGCATCGTTGTTGTGTCTCGCGATGTCTTCATTCCGTTGAACAGAGAACCAAAGTTTTCTTGCAGATGAGGTGGCGAGCTGCGTCGTTGGAAGTTTTCTAATCTCGGCCGAAGAAGTGGTTGGTTTTCTTCAGGTAAAGCGCGAATACTCGCTGTGGTAGTCTGTAAGCAAACGGGAAGGATTATTCCATACAAATGTTTTGTGAAATAAACAATTTAGATGCGACAAAAATTGTCTTGATTCTTCGAACACTATTCATTCTTCGTCTTCCGTTTTCGTCCTTCATCGCCTGCTTTTCCATCTCCTTGGTCGTATATTCATCGTCTCCTCCTTTGCTGTCTATTTCGTCCATATGATCGTCCTATATTTTAGGAAATATCTTCTATATATTCTATATATTCGAAAACTGGCTGAGTTTAATATACTTAAAGATGAAGGAAATTTAAAGCTCTATCAGTGGAGATTTAAAGCGTAAGACTTCTGCCAAACTCGATTAATTACGTTTTACCGTCTCTCTTTTGGATTTTTTGCGAAAAAAATTAACCCGTTTGGTTTCTCTGTTCCTATATAGGAACAGCAAATTTACTTATCTTCAAAAATTTTTATCTATGATAAAGGTAGATTATGACCTGGATCTTGTTACTGAAACATAGTTGAGATTTTTACCTTTCAGAAAATAATTTCGCTTGGCCACCCCTCCTAGCGGTAGGTGAGAATAGAAAATAACCTTGCAAAACACACTTTAATTCATTGAGAGTAGAAAATAACTTTGCAAAACACACTTTAATTCATTGAGAGTAGAAAATAACTTTGCAAAACACACCTTAATTCATTAAAAATATCACTTTTTAAATTAATTAAAAATAGTAAAAAATAAAAAATTGAAAAACAATGAACTATTATTGCTAAAAATTCAAATCGTCGAAAATAATAATTCCCGTTATGATTTACCAGACATACGCTAAATATACCATTACTCAAGTAAATGTTCCGACTATTTTCCGAGGAAAACGACTGAATTGATTTTAGGTTTCTTGAATTCCTTGGGTTCCAGTTATCTTAAAACGATACTTAGACTTCATGGATTTCAACATTTTTGCTGCCCATCCCAAGATGGATTAAAATCGCGGGATACATTTATAGAATTAACGCGATAAAACTTTATTAATAATAATTCGGAAGAAATTATTTCGTACGTTGTTAAAGATAGAACGAATCGTCAGTCGGACTTCGAGTCAGTCCGAATTCATCCCTGACTTCAATTTAGCGGAAGTAATTTTTGCAAGGCTGTCCTTAAACCTCGAGCAGGGGGTTAAATCTCTATTTTTAAGGCACATTAAGCATTAGAGTACGCTCACGATAGTCGTCCTCGTCGTTGGAATTGCGTGGAAGTTCGACAATCTCAGCGGTTCGACCAGAGTGTGTAAAGAAGAAGAAGAGGACGACGACGACGATGCAGTTTTCCACGAAACTTTCCTTCCTCGTCGTGGTCGCAATATCGTTTCGATACGGTTGTTGCTTGCGGTACCGCGGGTAATGGATAAAGCATCGAGACCAAAAGGCTTCTCGCTAGCCCCCCTCTTCCCCTTCTTCCGTGCCTCATCCGTGTCTACCACACGTTTTCCTCCCTTCCCTGTTCCGCTTCCTTTCACGTTTTTGCTCTCTATCTTCTGTCTTTCCTGAGGGGACGGAAGGGGGCACGGTTCTCTAGCTATTCGGTATAATAGAACATCTCTCGGTGCAGTCCCCTCCCGTTCGACGAACGAGCGTGGCCGTAATGGAATCGACATGCTCGACGATAGTTTATTCCGTCTTTACTTTAACGAGCCGGCACCCAAATGGAAATTCCGTTTTATCGTTTTCGCGTACCGCTTGTGTTCTTACGAGCCCGCGTCGCGATCGGCTATTGTGGGATTCGTCTTTGACGAGCTTCCGACGCGAGGCCGTCCGACCCGCTGAGATCGTGAGCTTCGAATCGAATTTCAGCATCCGATTGCGGTTTGTTAAAAACGGTCGGTATCTACATTAGTTGGATCGAGTCTCTCGCAAGGAAAGAAAAAAAAATTATTGCATCTCGAATTGATGAACCATATAACATACGGTTTCATCGGTAGCAATGTCGTTCGATCAACGTCGGTCTTCTCAGTCGGTTTGCGATCGGATTTCTTTTTCGTTAAAGCTGGATAATCCGTCGTTAAAGGTGAAATACGTGCCGTGTAACGTCGGGTACAGTTTTGCGATAGCTAAGGTTCGCCTTTACATTTACGTTCCCTTGGAACAAACTCGGTATATCTCACTTTCCTTACCTTCGTCACGATCCAAGAAAAGTTTGGCAGAGTAAGAACTTTCCGTCGCATTGGGCCTGCGTAGAAAGGGCGCTCAACGCAATGACGATGGGTCTCTCGTTCGACTAGTTCGGGGAATTCCGACTCACGATGGTCCAGGATGCGGAGTGCGCGAGGATGACGTTGGTCGGCGGCTCGCTTCGTCTCCTGAGGCTCTCCTGCGGCAGGAAGTGGCGGGCCAAATTATTCCTATAGCGCGAAAGGTGTCGCTAATGCCATCCCTTTCCGGCCTAATTAGCCCGGAACCATTAAGTTTATCTACGAGCATCAGGGTCACCGGCCTCCCCTGAGGTAACTGTTAGAAGAGGGATGGGAGTGGGAGAGCAGAGTTCACCTTTTGCCGAGAGCTAAGTACTGAATGATTAAGTCCGAATGTGGTGGTAGTTGAGTCATTGGATATATATGAGGCGACGATCGAGCGCTCTCTTGCGGATATTATACGGTAAAATAGAGAGAGGGTAGCGTGAAAGTTCCATCGTCGAGACATCGGTCATTTGTCGGACACGAATTGTCGTAAAACCAACAGCTTCGAATGATCAAGGAAGAAAAATTAACAAGCCATTTCGTATTACGAAACGATTATTTCGATTTTTCGCGTCACGCTCCTTGAAGGAGAGAAACGGTTTGATCGAGTTTTAGCAAAGTTAACGAGCCGGTATCTCGGCAAGTTAGGGGAAATTAACTTCGGAAAACGATTCGACGGACGTAAACTTAATTAACCGTTACCGCAATTATTTAATCGAGATAATTAAGTCACTCTTTCTTTCTCTCCAATGGCTCTTTCACCACGTTTATTACATTCGCTCTTTTTTCACTTGTTTTCGAACTCGCGACTTGGAAGTCGCTTAGGCTCACTCTAACTACAAACGGCTGGAATTAGGTAATAGATACGGATTTTGCCTAGTATTTGGCGGCGATAATGGATCTTGCTTCTAATTAGAACGGACCATTAAGCTTATCCGCGATCGTTAGATTCATCGAGTTCGCTTCTTGTTCCGGTTCGTGTCGGGGTCGTCCGCTTTATTGATGAAATCCTCGAAGCTTCGTTCGAATCTTAATCGGCAATCTGAGGAGTGAAGACACAGATTGAAGATTCACCAATCAGCAGCGATCAGACCCGAATTAATTGAACAATTTGCCCGGAAATCTCATTCAATTCAATAATTGCTACTATTATCATTTTCATATCGACATTTTCACGCGGATATAACGAATCGTCTATGTACAGTCAATATTTGCATATCAAGCATCAACTCATTGCGCGAAACCAAAGAGAATGTCGTGCGCTCTTAGAAAAAAGTTTTAGAGAAATTTATAACTGTCATGCGATTAAAGCGATTAATGGCGAGGTAACACGCGCGGAAAAGTCAGCGCGTCCGTCGTGAGACCGCGTTCTATCCTATCTGATAAGCCAACGATAAAATGTCATCGATGAGGCTCATAAAACTCGTCGGATCTGCTCACGGTCGAGGATCATCATGACGAGTTGTCTGGCCGTCATCGTCGCGTGAGGACGCGGGCCGACGATAATTGATGAAATGAATCACGTTGACATCGACGGCGATCGTTAGCAATGAGTGAGAGAACACGAACCGCGAGCTATCGTTAATCACCGGGCCTGACACATCCGAGCCATCGTTTGTTACTTTCGGGAAGTTGCCCGCTCCGACGCGGGTTATCGATTCTGCGGTGGCCGCGCGCATGAGAACAGCACCGGTCGACTTAGGGTTAATTAAAAATTAATATATTATTGCGACCACCTGCCCTCTCTTTCTCTCTCCCTCGAGCGTCACCGCGAAAGGATTTTTCATCTAATTGATTTTTCATCGCGTCCCGGAAAGCCGAATTTATTGATCAGACGAAAGCTTGACGTTTTGCTTCATTTAAAAGCGTCCTTATTCTTCCTTTTTCATCTCCCGAGAAATTTTGGCTCTATATTAATTCTACAAATACTAATCTTTTAATCTTAATACTGTCGGGCTTGACGAATCAATTGAGAATTTCAAAATGTAAACAATTATCCGAGCTGTTGTTCTACTTTGAGACTACAAATTATCATAAACTACCGTTTTCTCCACGCTTTAAAGAAAGATACGTTTCGGATTTATTTAATATTCGATAATTTAATATATTCCACCGTATATTTTCAATTTTTGTTTATATAATTTCAGTCAGTAATGTATTAATTATATAGCGTACTTAGCTGCATATAAAGTATGTGAAGTGCGCAAATATTAATTAGTTTAATTTCTTCAGAGGTGAATTCATTAAAGTCAGAAGAAACTAATTTTATTTGAAAATTACATAAATGTGCCACGAAATATGACGAATTTTCTTTTTTCTTCTTGAAATTTTGTATTTTTATTTTAAGTAATTCGCAAAGAAATGACAGTGAATAAATATTTATAATATTAAAAGAAGATAGTCATAGTGTTATATTTGGCGATTTTCCACTGATCCTTCAAGTTTGACAGGATTTACAAGACCAATATAGAACCGAAATTTCGACTCGAGCTTTTACTTATTATATTACTCCGGATCGTCCTCGCAATATTCGTTTATTTCAGTCTTCAGACTTAAGACCCGTTTTATTCGCTTATTGATTAAATTATTAACAACCTTCGGCGAAGTTTCCGGCTGGGCACGGGTGGTAACCAGCACTTGTACCGTCTCGAGGCGCTCCTTCGCCTTATCCCGGAAGTTAACAACTATCGGCTTTGTAACCGTGCTTAAGTTAACGCGAGTTTCGCGCGCGTTGAATACTTGGCAAGTCCATTACAGTCGCATTAAGAATATATATCTGTACGTACATGCCTAAATGCTCATCCGCCGCTCCTTCTCTTCTAGCTATACGAAGATACGTGATACCCGCGCGATCTCTTCGGGGCATGACATAGCCGAGACTGACAAAGCTAGACGTTTCGATGCGCGATAGCTTGCTCGGTTACCACCGTCTCAGGGCCGCTTTCGTCAACGTCGGTTAACTCTCGGATCGTAGTTTAACTGATTCTCCGTCCCACCGTAGCGTCAAATATACACGTCGGATATACGTGTCGGTCATAAATTTTACAGCACGAAAAGAAAAATCGAAATGAAAAAAATTCTTCCCTGTATATTACTGTGTATTACAGGTCAACAAGGTTTTTTCGGGGAATTAAAGATGTAAATAAGTCACAAGATTCAATTCACTGTTCCACCATTCTACTCGATTTTTTATCTTCATGAAATTTTCACTGGATAATGAGATATTGAAATTGAGATATTGAATAGATAAACAACAGTCAGACGAGAACTAAAAAAGTTTCATTAATCGCTACTTCGGTATTTTTTATTTTCGTATAAGGTAGATAATGCAATTTTGTCAGATTTAACGTTGACTGACGTTCGTAAAATAATATTTTTTAATTTTCTCGAATTTTCATTCAGTCTTTATGATCCTATTTTAGTACAAATAATTTAAAAAGTTTCTGTAGCCATTCAAACGCGATGAATATCGGTCTATAATGAAATTAAGTAATCCGCGACGATAGGATAATTTCATCATTTTCACAGATTAACCTTTTCGTTCCGAACATATTTTTTCATATGGTTTACGACATGATTTTCTTTTTTTGTAGCAAAATTATGTTATTTGACGGTAAATGAACTAAATCATATCTAATATTTGATCGGATTGCTTACATTCAGGGACGAGAGGGTTAAAGTCGAAAGAATGGCGCAAATTTTCCGATCAGCGAAACAAGGTGGAAAAACTTTTCGGACGGATCGCTCAGCTGCGCGAGATTTGTATCTTCCTCCTTTGGGTAATATACAGCATTCTGTCGTGAATTTTCGTGGCCGGCTACTCGGAGTACCTTTTATGCGAAGCGTTTATGCGTTTCGAGAATACGCCGGGGCTTTCCCCGCAAAGAGCTTTCGGCATCGCGCAAGGACTGCTACGAGCTTACCGAAGAGCTCCGCAGAGACATCCAGTTCGCTCGTATCCCCACGGTCTCTTTTCCTTCCGCGCCGCGCAGTTTTCAGCTTTTACCCTTTGGCTTTCTTTTTACGCGGTTTTTCGTTACGAAAAACGGTCAGCCGTATCGTTTCCGCCCGACGTAGCGCCGTCTAAGGACACCGGGGAGCACTGGACGTTATTGCATGAGATATATAGTTACATATATGTACGTTCCGCGAGTACTTTCTTCGAGCAGTTATCGATATTCGATTGTGACCCTCTCAAGGCTTTGGTAGCCGTAAAAGCGTGTTCGAAGGAACGTGAGATAACGCAGACTGTAAAGAAAGCAAAAGGTACTTCCCTTATTTTTCTCTCGCAATCCGGCGGGCGATAGCATTCGCGCAAACTACGGCGTACCTGGGAGATACAATTGCATCCCTCCAAATTTCACTCGCAAATCTATTTTTTTCTCGTCTCTTTCTCTCCCTTCCCTTTTTTTCTTTCGAAAATGTTTCTCTTCTTCGCAGTATTGAAGATCACAACTACGGGCGCAGGGTGTGTCGCGACTCGGCTACGCTTCGCTAGGATGATAAATCACGGGGAACCCCTTTATATCGGCGCGCCACGAAAGCGGCTCCGTCTTCCTCCGTTCATCAGTGAGGTGACGTGGCCGTTGTGGCAACTTTTTGCTGTTATACAGAGTGTCCCGCAACCACCAGATGTGCTCTGAACGATAGGTAGTGGAAGAAAAACTAAGAAGAATAATCGACACTCAGGCTATGTAATATTACATCGAGAGCCAGTGGGACTTTGTATGTTACGAAAACGAACGACTTTGATAACTCGACCTTAATTCGCTGCCTGACAGCAATGTTTAAAAGAAAATTTCTCGTGAAAGAACACCTTGGGCTGTTCCGGGAGTACTTTGCGTAACGCAACCGCGAGGTCCCAAACGTGAAACGCTATTCACGACAATATATATTATAAAATTGCACGGAACTTACCTATGAGAAACGATGGTGGTTGCGGGCTGACGTCGTCTCGAAGATGACGGCGAACAGTGGGTGAAATGTAGGCTGACCGAGGGAGTGAGAGATGATGGATAGAAGGGCGCTTCGGGGGAGCGGAATCGGTGGGAAAAAGTGGCGGTGGGTGAGCAGCGAGTGCTCGAGACGGTTACGCGAGTCGGCGGATGACGACGATGGTGGCGTCGCGGAAATAGGAAGCGCAGGAGAGCCCGTAGAGAGTGCGGATGCAGGAACCAGTACGAGGTTAGGGAGGGGGCGTGGGTGAGGCTACAACAAAACAAAACACGATGAATGTCCCGATGTGCAAGCTGCAAGCAGAAGAAAGCCAGGGAAGATGGATGGTTAGTCCTCTCGACCGGTGCTCGCCTGCCCCGATCGGTCGCGCGCTGAATTATCCAGACAAATGCGCCGGATTTACGGTTCGGAGATAATCGTTAAATATTTCGAAATCGCGTGCTTCGGTCGGGATTTGTTTATCGTTGTCGCGCCGCTGATGCGGTTTCGTTCTCGCGATAATTCGCGGACTCGAGGCTGGCCGCGTCGCATTTGGGATAATTGCGGTTGCCCGATGGAGAAATCGTTATTTCACAGGGTTTTCACGCGAAATCATCACTATTAATACTTAATGTTACTGAATATTATAAACGGTGGAAATGATTGCATCGTGATGTTTACTCTCTCACCGATTTTCATCGATTAAATTGAAATAATTTGTCAATACGTGTGAGAGAGATGAGTAATTTGTGTAACAAATCGCGATGATAGATTACCTTGACAGTGCCGCTAGATGCGCTAGAAGCGGGCGAGCGTCACGTCCTCGGCGAACGAAGAGAACTTATCCATATCTTGAGTGTGAGCAGGGAAAGAAAACAGTCCTCCGTTAAATATCCCGCATGAGTTACGGGTCTGCAGGTCTCTTGAAAAATAACTGAGGGTATAGAAATAGATTTCTGTGCGCGTGATTGTAATCGATTTTACGACGATAGATAATTAGATGATAGATAATTAGATCGGAAATCGATGCCGGGACATCTCGTTCCCGTCGGAGCCGATCGAGCACTTGCCGTCTCGGTAATTTATACGATTCCCAGCAGAGCTAGGCCGAAAAATTCATGCGCTTGCGAAAGCACGAGCTTCTCACCCTCGTACTACGGCGATCCTACGGGCACTTCACCGACCCTGAAGGAGAGCGAGGGGCAAGGTATCGGGAAACGGTCACAGTTTCTATTCCTGTCGCTCGTGAATCATTCCGGTTGCGTCTATTTCATCCAACGCGTATAAGACTGCACCCTTACGACTATGCCATAAGATCACGAAAATAAGCGCTCTTAATGATTATTTCATAAGCGACCTACTTGCAATAGTTCTGCAACATTCTTTTTTCATTTTCTCCTTCAGGGAAACTAGCATAACGTAATTCTAATTTAAAATGGCACTGCTTAGTCGTGACGATAGCGTATTGATCAATTTTAGACGACGAAAAGACTTAAAAAAGACAAAACGGTACACGAGAAAATGAGAGAGCGTGAAAAATGCAAGCAAGCGGAATGATATCTTTCCGATAATATCGTTCGGCTACTTACAACGATCTCTGAGTTCATAGTTACTCTACTGATCTCGTTTTGTTGTATAAACGTGGTTTGGATGTATATCATTCTCAGCGTTTGATTTGTTAAACGATCGCACAGCGGCGAGGAATTCGATGGGCACCATTGTAGTTTCTGATTAGATGAACATTGCGGCGGAATTTCGCTGATACGCCGCATTGTCCTGACGAGCCAATTACGGGGGTTACGTAGCAACGATGTACTGACGCGAAATTTAACCGTCGGGCGAATGCGAAATGGAGAATTCTCTGCAGAGAACTTTAACATTCAATAAACTTGCGGATAATAGCGCCGATACCCGGTATTGTGCCGTTGCAGTCAGCTTGACCACTATTAGCGTCGTTTCGCGAATTTGCGCACCGCCTCGGATTTACTGCATTAGGATTCATGTGTTTAGTCCGAAAACGGGAGGATCGTGCCGAGCGGCACGTTTAGGTGTATTAGCACATATTCGTGGAAAAGCAATAACGAATTATTATCCGAGCGTATCTTCCGTTTTTGCACAGGCTTCTCTGTGGAAATAAGAAAACATTACCAAGGTAATTTTTTACGAGTTAAAGCTCCTGAATAATCGCTGTGACTGTCTTTATTCAATGAAGCAAGAAAACGCATTCCAAGATATCTTCTACTTTCAAATAAAAAGATATATCCATGAAATGATATTTGTGGCCAACTCAGCACATTTGTTCACGTTGAACAAACATTTTTTTATTCAATCAATAAATAGCCATAAAATTAACTTGATACGGAAAATTTCTTTTTAACCTTCTCTTTTCTCATGATTTTGCCGATATTAATTTTATGACTGTTTATTGATCGTTTGAGTTTTCTTCCAATTTTACAAGTGTGCTGAGTCGATCACAAATGTCATTTTATGGATATATCTTTTTATTTGAAAGTAGAACTGAAAAAATCTTGGCATACGTTTTTCCGCTTCTGACGTCATTAAACAAGGATAGTCGTAGCGATTATTCAGGAGCTTTAATTTTCTCACACTGGCTCGAAATAAAATACACGATAATGGAAACTATTTTTTTTTACGTCATGACTTGTCGATAATATTTGATTTTACTGTCAGAATCGACTTTACTCGTCAAGCTTGTTGATCGCCAAAAATCGTAAGCGGAAGATTCTCCGCTCAGGAGCATCGAGATGACCGCCGGGCGAACATTTCATTTTTCCCGGCTGCGCGTGCGCGTTGCGTTACCTTCGAAACATTCCTCTATGTAAATTACCGTCGATACGAGCGCTTCTTTTTGTTTTATATTCTCTATCCTCCGTTGTTATCGGAAACCATTGAATTCATGATCGTTTCGCGGACGGGAGGCGAGAAGGGCGCGAGTGCGCCCTCGAATGAATAAAAGAGGCAATCATGCAGGGTCGCGATATAAATTCATTACACCTGTACGTCGAGCATTCGTCCGCGTTTGCAGAGTCTAATCAAATATTGTCGAACGCTCATTCGCGCCATTTTTATAAAAACTTCCTCGTCGCAGCCTGCTCGTGGAAATGCCGCGAGGAGACGCGGTCGTTCGCGGCCTCTTCCGTGGTAAAAAATAGCACAGTGCGAAAAAATCCCTCGAAAACAGCGGTCGTTAAGCGCGTATGTGTTTATCGGGACGTTAACCGGATCGTCTTCTCGCAGTTGACACTGCGTTAGCATGTCGCGTATGCACGACAAACGAATAGTTCGCGAGAACCGTAGCGCGGGCTCGGCCGACCGAACGAGGGATCGCCGCAATTCCAGCAAAGGCGGAATCCTAAGCGCGTAGGCTCGGTAATTCTCCCCTCTCTCTTCCTGGCGAAAGGTAACGCGCTGTCTGGTATACATCAGATGCCGGGGCGTATTGGGTGGCCTCGCCACGGTAATACGTATCGGACTACATTTCACGGTTGATCGAGGCCCGGGCCGGCGCCATAGACTATTTCCCAAAGGATTCCCAGAGCGATATAATGGGTTTGCCAAGGTATAACGTAGCTACCTAACTCTATCGTATTACCGGGGCCGACCCACACGGAACCCCGGGACTCGGCCGACCGTGGCCCCGGGTCCTCACGGGGTGAATTCGTCAACGTGCGCGCGTCCTCCCCGTCGAGAGAGACTGTGAGAAACGCCGGGTCGATGTTGCGACGGACTCGATTTGAAAATTGCGCTTCCTCGCCACGTACGACGATCGTGCTCTCCTCGCGATACCACCCCCACCTTCACCCCCCGAGTACACGCCGTGCCAGGCGGTAACTACCGCTATTACTTTCCCAGCCGGTCGCTTCTATCTCGTAGGATCTGTGAAAAGGCTCCTTCAGGTCGGGCCTGAAAATTGAAAAGTGGAGGTTACGAATCTCGTTTAGATCGTTTCGAGCGATTCGCGCTCTCACGCGCGCCCGCCCGCTCGCTCACCCGCTCTATCGACGATTTATCGACTTTCCTTGTTCTGCTGGGAATCCATCGATCCCGATTTCACTCCCGGAAGCTGGCGAACGAGCCGTGTCGAAATAAAACGCGAGCCGTGTCTTCGCTCGGAAGAACGGTTATTAATTATCACGCCTGGCAGTCAGTCGTCTCTTCTTCATCCCTTTTTCTTCCTTTTCTCCTGCTCTCTTCTCTCTCGTAGCGAGTATCTTCGGTGTACGGGTGTCATTGTGAGGGCATACGAGGTCATATTGAGAGTCTTTTGTCGCTGCTACGTAAAAAGAAACGAGGAAGGCTATTGTCTCGGTAGTCGTGCGACCGGAAGAACCTTCGTGCCCGTATTTCAGGCATTTTTAATACCGCGAGTGACCTGCCCGCTCCTGAGCGCTATTAACCCTCTCATTTAGCCCGGATTTATAAAACAAAAATGACACTTTTTGCGCTCGCTTCATTAATTTGCAATACTAGCGCGATTTCCTTCATTGTTCGGGGGAGAAAGACAAAATCATCGTTCCGATGATTCGCAGTCTCACTACCCGGTCGTTTTAAAAGTCATCGCGCGAGATACGACGCAATATCTGTAGAAGGGTTGCGCTCACTCGTGCGATACGCGCTCGTAGTCTGTCGCTTAGCTGGATCCTGGTCTACCGGATGTCCTGGCAGTCGTTATAGTTTAATGCGTCGGGCGCCGCCGTAATGCGGATTCATTGCCCGGCGAAAGCGTCGGGGCAGCCGTTCGTGTAAACATCGCGTACACCAGCCAACGAGAAATCCTGCGACCGCGCGGTGTGTACACTATCTTCTTGCCCTTCGCCCCGCGCTTATTCGCCCTGAGGACATGCGCCCTTATTCCGCCTCGGTTGCCTTTAATGAAAGCCATAAAGCGCGCGGATCGGGGGGAGGTGCTTGCGGCGCGACGTCGGCGCCGGGCTGTGAGAGAACCGTCGTACCTATTAGGTCGATGGTCGGTGTAGGGCTTCCGGGAATGGCCGCATTGCGAATTGAAAAGGCGAACCGATTCAGGCCCGCGCGATGCCTCTGGCGTGTAGCGCAGTGATTACCGTGGCGCGAGCCACTCATGTAATCGGTCGTTCACGTGTAACGTTCGCGCCAAGTGGTTGCGGCTTAATTCCTCTCGGAGACACATATTAGGTGCCCGTTTTCCTCGCGGATTTCCATCCAAACGAGCAGGGTGAACGGATGATCGGGAGTTTTCTTTCTTTCCGCTCATTCCGTTTCGTCGGTTATCAGTCTGTTCTCGTTACTCTGCCGATAGTATGCTCGTCCATTCTCGCTTCAGAGATGTGGATGCTGAAATACATCAGACATATGCCATTGGCAGCCGCATCTGCAAGTCAATGGAACAATATGTATCCGAACAATCTCTCTCTCTCTCTCTATCTCTTGACAGCATAATTCTATATCTGGGTAGAACCAATTTTTCGAAATGTCAGATTAAGTAGAGATTTATCAAGACAAAGTTATTAATATCACGGCGTTAAAGTGATAAAACGCTATTTCGCAAGATTCGCATGTGAGTGGGATTTCCGCTGCGAAAAAATCCGCGCTTTGCGATAACCAGTATATCGTTTGCCGAAATATTTGATTTGATTTTTAGCTTTGTGTATCAGTTCTCGTGACTAATTGATTCAACCTAATTAGTATTACCGACGTAATGTATTATGAGAGAAATCATATTTTGCAGTACGATAAACTATATTCTGTTCCATTGCGTGCGTTGCATACGATGCTACGAAAGTCTATCGGAGCTCGTGCTAACTAGAAATAGGGCTTCGTGGAACGGCTGATATAGATTTAATAGCCTAAGCTTCATGCGGGGTGCATTAGTGCCGCGATTACTGCGTAAGGGTAGATTTGTGGTTTATGTATAACTCTCCCATATTATGTATAACTCCGGCGATTATAGTTCGCGAATGTATTAAATCGTTAGCCGAATGTTTGCCACGTGTATTATCGAAATTCAGCGCTTATTGCAAAGTAACAGTGCATTTCTCACGTCTATTTTAAAATCTTCATCGACTCTTTTAAGTTGAATCAGTAAAAACGTCACTAATTGAATCGGTGAAACAATATTTTACCGATAATCAATGAGTATTCACTAATTTTTAATTAATGGAAACTCTTCCATTTTGCTTTTTTGTCTAATATTTCACTGATTTTGGAATATCCACTGGAAATCGCTGTTGCGTACCCCGTAGCAGAAATATAAGTACATATCGTATATGCATTCAACCATATGTCGTATTTGGTGTAGTTCATACGGTAAAATACTCAAAAAGCTTCAAATTTGAGTTCCATCAGGATAAATGTGTTTTCCGATATAAATTACGATATAAATTAAATCACTTAAACATAATTAAGAATATTTCAGGCAAAATCATTGACGGTATCTTAAGAGTAGGATTAAGATAATAAAAAAGAAGTAATAAATAATATGAATAAATCAATAATATGCCTTTTTTTCATTGTTTCTGTAGTTAGATTTCTCTGATGGAAACAGTTGCTACTAATAGACTTTTGCCGCGAAATTTCACCGATTTACAGTACGATCCCTGTTGAAAATTTCCAGGTGGATTGCCATGGAAATCCATAGGAACTCATGTGAATCCATATACGATAATAAAAATATAAGAATTCATATGGTGTGTGGAAATCCATATAGGAATTCACATGATTTGTGAAAATTCATATAAAAATCCACAAAGATTTCTATTTAGGACCTGGGTTTTTGGCGTAAATCCCCAGAAGCAACCATAGGATTCCATATGGATTCCCACTTGGTTTTTCTCAATGGAGATGTTTATCATTATGATCACCGGTGACCGCTCCTCAGTGATAATATATTGATTGCACTTTAGAAATGATGGGACCTCACGAGAGATTATATTTTTAGAATATTTTCATCCCCCGAGGCAAACCCTATCTCGCGCGACGAGGATTTTAAATCTTCACAAGTACGAGCGTTTGAGAGTCATCGAATTTTCCAAGTCTTCCGCAAACGGGATACGCTTCGCCGGGCATGGAAGTTTGTAAACGGCGGATATCGTTAATTTCGTCGCGGTATTCGCCGTCGATATTCCTCTCTTCATACATTTTAATTTGGTGACCTTCCATCAGCCCACCCACGTGCGCTTTAATTCATTCCTTTTGTTACCGTGACCGGATCCATCATCGTACTCTCTGCCGCTGTCCATTTTCGGGCCGTACGGCGGTCGTGCATTGTTGTACTAACCCTTTGACGGTTTTGCTAAGTGAAATGCACCAGACGAGCAATTTACCGGAATGCGCGCGCGTGCGACGCTATGATGAATGTATCGTCGAATAAATATTTATTCGTATCGGTAATTTTCCGTTAGATCAGCGTTTCTCGATTGAAGATTACGCTCGTTTCGTCGCGCATCTCACCGGCGAGATGCCGCGATTCTCCGATTATCGGGTGCATCGTGCCAATTTTCTTGACTCTTATCCGATCTTTTTCTCCAAAACACATTGTGACAGCGACACTCTCCAAATCGCGAAGACACGTAAAGGGGAACGTTTTTCTCGATTCTGCTATACCGAATTGAAAATCGTTTCGCGCTTCCGGGCGATACGCGTGGAAAGAGCGACTTCATTCCGCAATACGATGATCGTGCACAATCGGACGGTACATACATGTGTGTTGTCTTGAAAGTGCGGATTATTACGCATTGACGAGGTGCATCCTCGCACCTCGTCATTTCCGCGCGGCGTTCGCGTTAATTGGAACTCGTATGGGTGAGCGATCGGCTCGTAACGGTTACCCGTTTCACGCGTATACAGCCTCAGCTAAAAGTGTGGCTTACGTCCGCTGCCTTGAGCTATCAATCTGCTCTCTTAGGTTGAGTCAGTGAAAATGTCACAAATTTAATCAATGGAACAGTATTCTACCGATAATCAGTGAATATTTACTAATTTTTAATAGAAAGTCTTCCATTTAGTTTTTTTATCTAATACTTAATCACTGATTTTGGCCAATGAAAGATTGACCACAAATCGCTGTTATGCGTAGTAAAAATATATATGCATATCGTACATACATTTAATCATATGGTAACAGACTCAAGAATTGGAAGTTTTGACTTCGAGTCCCATCGGGATAAGCATGTTTTTTAGATACAATATAAATAAAGTCATTCAAACATTAAGAATATCTATCAATAATTAAGAATATTTGAGGCAAAATCATTAATAATACCTTAAGAGCGGGATTACGATAATATAAAAAAAGTAATATCTATTTTTACTATTTCTGTAATTATATATATATTGCACAATTAAATTTTAACCTTAATTTAATTTTAACTCAATTAGTTAGTTACTTTTTGTTTAGTTACTTTTTGTTTTTTTAACTTAATTAAATTAATTGTACAGGCCATAACATTTAACTTCAAAAAAGAAGTTAATTTACTCAACCCTGCTTATAACTATGATCACTAGTGACTATTGACTGTTTCTCAGTGATAATATATTGATTGTACTTTAAAGAGTGAGAGAGATTTTATTTCCTTCTTTTTTGTCGTAACGTTCTCCACCAATCTTTCTTTCCAACTGCGCGTTCTCATACATAGAATTATACACGTGTGTCCGAAGGCAGGTTTTCCACGTGCTCATAAAAGCCGGCAAAACGTTACTGACTCGCGTAATCGCAACGCAGCCATGCTCCCGCGGCGTATTTACGAGCGCCTCGCCTCTCGAACGGCGTGACATAATGTAAAATGAACCAAGATTTACATCACATTCGGCGCGCGCTTTACGCGATTGTATGAGATCGATTGTCCGGTGACGCTTCGTATTTCATATCGCGTTCGAATTTGCTCTATCGCCGTGCTATTCAATTTTCGCACGGTGCAATTATCCGTCGGGCACGCCTCTGCGCGTCGTTCCTGAAACGTTTGTCGCGCTATACGAATTTCGTGCATTCTTTCCCGACGACTGTCGGAATCAAATTATAAAGATGTCAGAGAGAAAAAAGGGGAAACAATTTTTTTCTCGCGCGCGTGCGCGCACGGAGAACCCCGTTTTTTAAGTTATTCCCCCAATTGATCACCATTGATTTCGCGCGAGTTTATCGGATTCTATTAGTGTATTCGCAATAATAGTCACAATAGAAACGACGCTGACAACGGCAGAATAATCTCATGAATGTCGAGAGCGTCAAAATTGATCTCGTTATATACATTAACGATACACACGACACAATAGTTTCCAGTTGTTTTCTAATATCTCTCGCATAGAGAGAGAGAGAGAGAAAGAGAGAGAGAGAGAGAGAGAGAAGGAAAGAGAGAGAGAGAGGAGTGCAGGAAAGACTGACGTAGACGGAAAATTGTATCACTGCCATTAGTTAATTCACTTCTCATAAATAGTGCCAAAATCGTTATTCGTAAATGTTCGCGTCAGAACAATAACATTTCATCGGTCGTTGTCCTCACCCCGACGATATTCGCCGTTTATTATCAAAGGTGCAAGTGCAGTAAAGATGTAAACGAGATTTCGTTTAGTCTTTACTATTGATGTCTCGTAAATAAACGGTCGCATCCTTCGAAATTATTTGATGAACCGCGCTATTTGAGCGCCACTGCGTAACGCTCTCTTGCACTTGGTTCTCGCCGAGCGGATGACAAAATGCAAAATGGACGAAGATTTGCATCCGAACTGGCTTGCTTTACGCGCTGCCGGGTGCGTCCGTCGACGCGGGTGGACGGCAGGCACGGTGAATTCTCTCGTTCGATTATGCGAACGTCCGTATCGTCACGGATGATGTGCAGCGCGGCATAATTTCACGGCTCGCACGTAATGCTCCAAGTTGTGTGCATGAAGGCGAGCCGATAGCTTTGCGCCGGGAACGCTCCGTTGTTGTTGGGCGCTAAATTGCCTCTCAAACTTTCGTCGATAGCGATTTTTTTTTGTACAGAAAAATTGTGCCCGATATTAATCGGAGTTTTTCATTAGAGACGAGCGTTGAAAGCATTCCTCGCCGACACGAATTTGCTGATAACGAGAAAAAATCCTGAGAGACGTTGAGAGCGTGAGCGACTTCCGAGCGTGAACACGAATGTCCGTGGGAGTTGACGTAACGTTTACGCAAACCTTTGCTCTGGCGCGATTTCTCACAACGTTATTCTATTGGTGATACGAAAATGCGGGATCTCTCCTGGGGTTGCTCTTACGGCAACTTCGGGCATTACGCGATATCCGTCCATTGTTTTATCGAAAGTTTGTCGGCGATCCGTGAGGGAAGTTACAATCGGTTTGGAAAACCCATTGCGTCCTTTTTTCTAAAAGTCAAACAACGGTTGAGTCGCCGAGTACTTTTCGATGATAAATCGATATTCGTTCTTTGAGATGCGGCCGGCAGTATTAATCCGCGATGTTTATCGTATTTCCCTTATTAGACGCTTCGTCTTCTCCTCGCGGAAACTGACGGAACTTGCGCGTAACGGAAAGAGACTCTCTCTCTCTCTCTCTCTCTCTCTGATATGGCATAAGAATAACTGCAAGGGATGAAGCATACAGTAGCGATGTACACTCGCAGGGAACAAGACTGGTTACAATTTAAAATTGAAAGAAATGACTGAGTTTATCAGGATGAAAAAAAAAGAGTATTACGAAAATATGATAGATAATAATAAAAATGATCATTTTCACAAGTGTCTTCAAGCGATCTCAAATGTTGTTCTATCCAAATATCTTTTTATTTGCAAATGACATATAATATTTCTCAACGTGTCATTTCTCACCTATGACGTTACGAATCCGATATGACCGGCGGGATGACTACTCCGGAGCTTTAAGAGTGTCAGAATAGCATTAAAATTTCGACTCGGTTAACGATCTTCGGATCTATTCGATCGCCAAAACAGCCCGATGCACCCCCGGTGTTGTTCAACGAGGTTCATGTTTATTGCAAGAAAGCCAATGTATTCGCGATGAGGTTTCGCCAAACTGCTCCCGGCTGTCGGGCGATCTTTTCGCTATTAATGCGATTCTCCGCGGCGCCACGTGCGACAGGACGGTATCAAAAACAGTTCGCGCGTATCTCGGCTCGGCGAAAAAAGAAACGCGAACAAGCGCCGTTCTCTCGTGTCATCTCTCGTATCTCCTCTTTTCCGGCGATCATTTCGCCATCAGCGAGATTTTCTTGAGAACGGCCGGACTGATGCAAATGCTATTTTCAATCTCGCGCGAATTTTTCGCTTGATGTCTTCAGTCCAAAGGTCGCGACTATTAGAATCATTCTCGTTGCCATGCTGGCGAAGAAGCGGTGAATTTTTTATGGCCAGAGGGGGATTCGGTAACATTCCCTCATAATGATACTATTATATCGCATTGTATAATCCCGTGTCAAATAGGGCTCGTTGGAATCTGTCCCGATAATGGATAAATGTGACGCTTCAAATTGAAAGTCAGAGCCGAATTCGGACCCAAAGTCGAATTCGAATCCGGATCTAAATTCGTGGCAGAGTTGACCAAATAGATCACAGTAAAGCGTTGTCTACAATGAGAATTTAAGACTTAAGGCTAGTTTCACAACCTCCGGCTAACTTAATTCGCTAATTATTCTATTGGAATTGACCGGTTGCTTTAAGCAGAATTGGCCAGAAGTAATTAATCATAGTTGACACTTGAGCGGTTAGTTAAGATAATTAACAGAGATTATGAAACTGACTCTTAAGCTTGAAGTCTTAAGCCGTGAGAAATTGACCAATCGATCGTTCTTCTCACATTCGCCTATGGTTACGCAATTTCTTACGGCTTAAGGCTTGAAGCTTAAATCTTAAAATTTTCATTGTAGATACCGCTTAACTTAGATCCCTCTCGAATATTTAATAATCTTTCGTGGGAAGATGTTAACTTACGAACTGTCAAGATACGTAACTTCTATAGTGATTCGTGATAACTGCGAATCGAAGTACGCAACGATACGCATCGAGACAATCATTATCGCGGGAAAGAGAGGCTATCTTTAAGCTTTAAGCTTAAGCTTACGCTTCTTTAGCCCGATTCTATAACTTCGCAACGACACTATCCATTAGGGTGATATTGCGCAGATTTTCTGCCATATGTTATACCGACGACGTAACGAAATTACAAGTTACAGAATAGGGGTTGCGCATCCAAGTTCTGGACCTCGAATCCAGTTTTGGCTTCTCTTGACTCTGGTCTGAACTTGTATATAGATTGTCCTGATTTCCCCTGAATAGTGTGGATTTGAATGGTCCGATCCCGTATGTTTCGGATATTCGAATACTTGGGAACCCTAACGTCAACCACTTCATTTGACTTGACTGGTTTCGCGCGCACTCCTTCATATTCTTTTCTTCGCTCTCCTAAATCGCGTAGTTATCGCGGGAGAATGTTACGATTATTTACATTTTTTTAATTTCTAATGACCCGTTTTAAGCGTCGCGCGCGGACGGACAGATGAAATCTCAATGGATAGCATCGTGTGTGTAACGCTTTCATCAGACGAGTTATTATCTGTACCGGATATATTGCGCTGAAGTCTTTGTCGCGTAGTTTTCATTGCGGCGGCTTCCATCGATTTTAAAACATCCGCGAAAACGTGGCATGGCGACGCGTTTCGTGTCGAGTCGAGCGACGAAAATTTAATCGATACGATTACAAATTACTTATAATTTGCACGAGAATGTCAGCGTGGGAAAAACGTTTTTGAATTTTTCATGCGATTACGCACAAGTCGCGTGTGACGGTGAAATTTATGAAATACAACATGAATAAACAACGATCCCATCGTTAATAGGAGGTCGGCGGAGTTTTTCATTTTGTTTTTATGAAATACGCGCGCGGAGAAATATGTAAACGCGGCGAAACGAAGCGTGCGTAATATTTTAATCCGATCACCGTTCGCTTTAGCATAGCGATGCGATTATTAAATTTGCATGTATCACTTTTTTTGCGCCAAGTTTCGAAGTCGAAACATTGATTTTTCCAAATTGGAGGGAATTGCGTATCCTCCCACGAGTAATGGTGAAGCTTGGAAAAGAGAGTCTGTGATACAGCTGAAAATATTTGAAAATCTGAAAATACAGGACGATTCCGAAATATTAAACGAAGTGCGACGAGAAAGAGAGAGGGAGTGTGTACCATTAGATAGTCGAAAAGATCTAAAAGGGAATCGTCCGGCGCGCACATTTTTGGCGTCACTTCGATTTATCCATCGTTCCCGGCGGGCACTCGACATGTCGATACGACCGATCGAGTTTTGACACGTCATCCGGCGACCTGTTACCCGCGACGGACCTAATTTGACAGCGAACACGACGGGCAGGACCGTCGTACAATAGAACCCATAGAAATGGTAGGCGATACGGTCTCATGCGATTAACGCGACGAGTCTAATGAATGGGGACGCGTCGTCGCGTATCATTGGATCGAGTCGCCGCACTAATCACAGCGTTAATGAAGACTTTCAAGGTGGACGGATCGGTCTCGCGAAATCCGAGGCACGCACTTCCTTCTTTCATCCCTGCTGCTCTCTCTCTCTCTCTCTCTTTCGCGATCGCGGCATTCTCGTTTCCTACCCTTCGTCGTGCGCTCTCGAGTGGACCCGAGAAAGATGGATGACCGTGGTACGAGAATCGACCTTACACGCGATGAGAAATTCGTACATGTGTATACAGGACGTTCCTGAAAGAGTGAGGTTCAATTTGTTGAAAAATTTGTCTCAGCGAAAAATCGAGACTTTAATTCGCGAGTTGCTCAGCACCGAAAATAGGATTTTAATTAATCATTATCATAGGGGTTAACTATCTTTGTCCCTGATTAATTCCTGCAATTCCCGCACATTTCCGCTTGATAGATTCTTGCGTACTTTTGATCATAAAAAATATTCAGTTTCCTAATCTCCTTTATTTATTGTTATTCATATTTTGCGGAATAGAGACTTCTCCTTCCGCGGATATTAATGGCACTAGTTTCGTTGTGGATTCGCAACTTGTTGGGACATCCTGTATAGCAGAGATATATCTGGCATCGCGTGCGCTTACCTCGTTAAATAAATCATACATAAATAGAGATCTTTATTTTAAGACGAGTGCGCGCACGTTCGAGGAAGTCGAGTTATCCTTAACGCGAAGTTGATTACTTTTCGCGATGAGGGTGAAAGGTGTCGGAAGGAATCTCGAAATAAGGGCTCGCTTATGATCCTGCCGAGGAATGCGTCTTATTAACGAAAGCCGACCGATCGGAGGAAATTCATTTCCCGGGCATTCCTTCAACGTACCTGACAGCTTAGATATAGAGCCCTCCTCTCTGGCAGTAAATTACAGAGACGGGAAATACGGGATTTTGCGTTCTCCGTATGGAAAATATCGCTCGCTCACGTCGATTCGCGACACGGAGAGATGCGTCGCGCAATTTATTATAACGAAAGGGTACACAATATAATTAAGCGTAATTTTCCTTCCCTCTTCATAATTTTACTGTCGTTAATAATAACCATAGCATTATCGCGATGCAAAGAGCGCGCACACCCCATTTGTGTTTGCCGAAATTAAATTCTATGCACTCTCGGCGTTTGCCCTTTCTTGTGTATCTGTTAAGCAGGTCGTTTAGCGCGATCTAATTGCAGAGCACAATGAATAATAAATTACGCCGACGGCAAATGAGACGAGCACTCGCAGAGAAGTTGCCGCCTGTTATTTATACATTCATGCATGATGTTATGATTTTTGGCCAGCCGGACTTTCTCGCGCAAAAAGAATCGACGTGTAACGATGGTACATTTGTTCTGAAAAATATAGATTTTTCATATACCGCTTTTTTTTAACTAACCCGGGTGGAAATTAATCGGAGCGTATTCCAAGTCTGTGGTGACTCTAGATAGGCATGCTCCGAAATAAGCCTCCCTTCATTGCGCCAAGAAAGGCTGAAGAAATGCTGAATGGAACTTCGTTAATAAACTGAATAGGCACTGACGTGGATGTCTCTAACAGCCTGTAACCCATAGCGCCCTAGTTAGGTAGATTTACAAATCTGTCTCTACATTTATATATATATTTTTTTGTATCTTACTATTCAACATTACGTACACGTGTCTCGCGTCGAGTTCACAATTTTGTTGTATGACGTTTCTCCTTGCGCGCACTTTGTGCTCCCTTTATTCTCATTTGTGGAAATTTTTGGGATCCTTAATGGACGATTCGCCGGATACTGTTAAATTTCGATTATCGACGAAGGGTGCGACGGAGCTAACACGGGTCGTGTATGTGTACGCGGGCGACAAAGCCAACAAGAGAGGAACCAGCAATCAATTCTCTTTTGCCGAATTAGTCCGACAATAAAATTCCCTCCCCCCGCCGCTCTTTCTCCTCGTGTGCCTTTTCTGTTGCGTATACATGCGAGGCGAAGGTCGTTCGGGGGACAGCATTGAAAATTCTCTGTGATTCGGTGGAATTGATTAGTCCACCGCTACGTTCGCGTATTTATGCAGGCCGCCTAGTCGTTACCGCTCGTGATTTCAGTTTGCATACGAGTCGGGCTAATGTACATACAAACGCGGGCTCGTCGGATTATTCGCCCGCGACTATTAACAATACCGTGCATGGTCGGGCTCACCCTTCGGGACCGAAGTCGGATTCGATCAGATCCAGATCGATGAAGCGTCATTGTACGATCGTTCACTATCGATCGTAAAATTTCCCGAATCGGATTTTTCATTGATCTCTCCGATCCTTAGGATCTTGACTAACTTGTGTATCGACCGCCTCGAAGTCTTTAATGTATGTCACAGAGTTTATTGATATCGGCCGTGTATTATTAATTAATATTATATTATTATTAATGCTATCGTTAATATACAAGGGGTCGAGAACAAGACTGTCGGATTATCGGAAATCGACATACCCAGGTGATCGAACTCCCATCGACGATACATTGTTTTCGTACGCGACAGCACACGATCCGTCGTTTGATCGGAAATCAACTATGCGCCGGACATAACGATTCGCCGCATTAAATGTTTACGCGCACTTATCGCCGCGGGCGAATCATAAATATTGCCGTTAAACCCAGCTGTTTGAAATCCGAGTTGACCGGTAAACCGGATGAATACTTTCTATCTCGATAAATTGCTGCTATAATCGTCATTATTATCGCCTCAATCGATGCGTGAGGCAATCGTTTAGAATCAGCAACAAATGAACAATTAACAATCCCGAATAACGCAATCCCTCTGTACGCGGCGCGTTTTATCTCGAGTATTTCCATTGACGTTTTAGTTGCATGCTAATTGAACGTATAATTAGAACAAATTGGAGATTTCAGGCAATATTATTCCTTAATATTTTCCGTTCTCGATGAAATTGTTTCGTAAATTCGATCAACGGTGAGCGGTTATGTGGAAAACTCGTGACAATTGCGACGATCGTTCGGAGCGAAATAAACGAGCCCTAAGATAGGAGGAAAACGCGAGATTACGGATCGCTTGAGATTCTCGTAAATTTGTCGGAAATGTTTGAATTTCCCGTGAAATTAATAACATCTCTCGCATCGAAGTCTTCGATTGTTATTTAATGAACGGGGCTGCTCCTTTGAGATCTCGAGTACGGAAGCCTCGAAAACACACACTTCTCATGAATTCTGCACAGTCACCGTATGTGTGGAGCGCGAAATCGAGAGCGGAGGGAAACGCGGTGGGAGGCAATATTCGGCAGTAAAATTTCTAAGTTTCATACGTTTAAGTACTCGCAAATTTCGGGCTTTTCCAATTGTCTTCGCGATAGTGGCAAACGTTCAGCCGGCTGGAAGGCGCAGCCGGAACGTTCTGAAATTCGATTTAAAGAGGAGGGGGAGAGAACCGCGCGGCAGTATCGTAAGAAAGAGCTCCACTGTGTTTCCAATAAAGGCGAACTTAGTTTCCGCGGCGTAGCCAGGTTTTCGTAATCTTCTATCCGTTGGCTGCTAGCCGGCCATCTCGAGCCGGTTGGCTCGCCAATTGGTTATTCCTGAATTATTCTTTTTACCTTCACCTGCTACCTCTTCTTCCCTTTATCTCTTCTCTGCCTTTCTTCTTGTCGATCCTTCTTTCCACACGTGCGCGGAGTTTGAGGATAATTAATTAAATTAACTGAGATGCTCTCTGACGTTAGTTGAATCGAGGTCGAGGTAAACCGTCGACCTAAATTTCGAGATTAATTCTGTACTATATGGTTATTAGACAGTAATTTCCATCAACATTATACAGCGTGATACATTATGAAGTTACTAAAGTATATAAGTGTGTACCTATATATATATATTTAGTGTATTAATAAATTATTAAATTGTAATAATATTAATCATATTTAAATAGTTATTACTATATCAGTTAAATGATATTACAAAGTCGAAATATCATTTACCGATAACTATCTATTAATAACTCGACTGTATCCATCAAGGTTTTCTCCATTAATTTACATCCGAACACGCTGTCACTCTCGTGAAGGGCTAAAGTCCTCTTAGATTTTCTGTCATTTTCACCAAAGTATCGCTTTCTCTCCCTCTACTTTATACGGTTTCGATTATTATTTAGGACCGCGCGATATCGTGTGAATGTCAGGTGAGGTCGTAGGTTCGCCCAGGAATTAATCTGTCAAAGGCTGGGTCCAGTTCTCCGTAGAACACCTCCAACGTCCGCTGTCAATTAGTCGGACATATCCGAAGGGTGCGCTCGTACCTAGCTGTAAAGGCACGTTCGTCTGTCAAGATTCCGTCATGGACGGAAACTGGGCATGAAGGTCACGCGCGCGCACACGGCTAGTAATACCGAAAAGTATCAACGTCGAACCAACCGTAGGAATGATAAAGAATAGGGCGTTACTTGAACTACCCGTCTCCGGCGATCCGTAAAAATTTGATATGTAATTGCTGGACTGTTCTCTTTTATGACAATTCTCTCGTGTCATGCAAAAATGTAAACTGAGTGTGACCCCGAATAAATCACATTTAAAATATAATGCCGGCACGTCATTTACTTCTTCGAATTTTTTACCAGTGTAGCTTTCGCACTCAACGTTCGCGCATATAAATACATATTAACACAAAATAGAAAGAGAAAAACAGGTACTTTACGAGCGAAACGTTGTGTACGGAGCTCGAAAGTTATTGTCCTTTATGTGCTCTCTATTCCCATAGCGGCATCTGTTAGCGGTCGAACGCCAATAGCAATGATATTCTCGGCGTTCAACGGCCAGCAGGCCACTCGAGTGGGGAGTTTTGCTTGGAGAGACGGAACAAAATTTTCGAATTTTATATATATGAATAAACTATTCCGTACATAAAAGTTGATAAGCTCTAATGACGACCGAAGAGCGAAACTTAGTGTACGTTACAAATATCGCAATCTTTACTTTCACACTGAGAGAAAATATTTCGTTTTTTCAACTATAATCATTATAGTAAAAGAATTACAGTCAATAAAACCAATTTTCAAGGAAATATTACTGTAGTGTTAGTGATAATAAATTTGCATGCATTTGTTACTACTATTTTGTGATTAAAACTATAAAAAAAATTATAATTGGCACCAAAAATAACTGTAATTTTTTTCAGTACATGAAGTTTCTATTATTTGTTTCAGATATCACAAATTAGCGAGATAAAATGGCGCAACATCGATGATTGCAACAACGACGTTTTTAATCAGCACCGGAGGGAATATTGATATGAGCAGTATCGGTGAGTCACAAAGTTTTAACTTGACCTTATAAAGCCGAAATCCGTATTTCGGTCCGCGTGATATCTTCAGAGTCTATTCAGAAAACATCAAAATCTGGACGTCCTCTTTCTACTTGGCAGCTTATCCTAACGCATATCAATGCTGTCTTTTATTAAATTTGAATTGAGCAAATTTTCAATATGCGTCACGCGAAGACAAATGTAGATACACGCTAAGCGCCGCTAAAGTGCTTTATTTCCAACGCTTTAAACACACGTATTTAACGGATTTCGATTATGTGGAAATTTCGGAGAATGGCGCTTAACGCTGATCAAATATAATCATCTCTTTTTCCTCCGTCGTTATTTTGAACGTTATTTGCCGGCGCGATTAATCATTTCTCGATAATTATCGGCACAATTAATTATTATCCGCTTTTACGGTGCTTCTCGATTACCGTTGATATTTTAAGTACTCGTTGAAACGTTTCGGGTTGTTATCACTCGTAAATTGAAGGTTACTGAAACCCCGGCGATCCCAGACGAACTCATCAATATAAATATTTTATTTGAATATTTTATTTACGTTGCAATAATATATATGAGATTACGTATTGCTGATCCCTCGCGCGCTCAATTATTCTTTCTCCGATCGTACATATCATGTATCTTTGGGATTCAAATTAGTTTAATAAAACTCATTGTGTGTTGCATCCGGGAGAGAGAGAGAGAGAAATCCGCCGGCGATCGTATAGAAAACTATTTTTCTTGCCGCGTCAGACAGCTTTAATATGGTGCACGTGTCATATCGTCCGCGGTATTCATGCGTTTTATTCCTTCCCGCTGCGGACGTTATTGTGTGTTTCATAAAAATCTGTAGCACAAAAGAGCAGCGCCGTCGAGGGTGTCTGAGGATACGTAATAAAAATACACGGCCGGACGTATAGGGAAGGGCGAAGAATGAGGAAGCGAATGGATCTGCCGTCCGCATAAAAATAACAGTGACGTGTACGATCAAATTCGCGATGAAAAGACTCCTCCGGCGATTTCGCTGAGATTTCCCTCTCGGTTGACGAGTCATCGGGTCAACCTCTCGATTCTTTTCTCTCTCTCGTCGGTATCCTCGATTCGGCGATAAGGAGCGATTTTCCGCTGATGTTTTATTCAAGCCTTACTTCGTATGCTAAATATCTTGTTTTGCCCGATTCCGCAGCTGCCGATTCATCGGCGAAGGAGGTCGTCTCGCCCAATTTCGTAGTAACGAATTTTCGAGTCGTATATACTACGAGCGCTGTTAGCCCGCCGCAAAGGGTGTCCGATAACGCGACACGTCCGAGAACTTTCCCTCCTACCGTCACGGCTGATAATCAAAGCTATTCGCATAGCTATTCGTAAGCAAAGCTTAGGTAAGAGCGAGCGAGCGAGGGGGCGGACAGCCCGCATTTTCGATAAGTTTCCATCGATAACACCTCCCCTGATCCTTCTCAATCCACTATCTATCTCCCTTCGCCCCCTCAAGAAAGTTGCTTCCGGCACGAAGTTCGATTAAGAGAAGCGTTTACGAGGATCGCGGCATTTCGAACTTTATGGACTACAGCGAGGGCTTTTTACGATGGACGAGCCCGCGAAATACAGCGCCGGGGATCGAAAGTGAATATTCGTGTATTCTCCGATTATTTCCCGGTCTCCGTTTCTTTTCACACAAGCTGCTCTTTCAATGCGGAATAGTTCGTTTAATTACTTAGCGAAATCGATACGTTCCATTAGGCACATTTTGTCAACAGGGACGTGTGCAATCAGTTAATTACACACATAGGATTTCAGAAATAACGGAAAATTCCGATTTTGATTCAATGCCGTTGAATCTATCTCCTATTCTAAAAAATAATAGATATACGCATTAATAAATTTCTAATTATGATCGATGAGAATAAAACGTTGTTTGAAAGCCGCGCTCTTCCTCTCTGACTGCAAAGTAGTTAAAGAATGTTTGCACGTTGATACTTAATTCTTCTCTTTTGCATCACGGACGTTACCTTTTACTTTGTCGTCGATTAAACGTATGCAAATGTCGCTTTTCCCCTCTGTTAATTTTTACCCTCCTACGGTTATCCTTTGACAATTTCATGCCATCCCCTTCCGTTATTTACGCGTCGCTCTCTGGCAAGAAAATAACCGGAGGGCTATTTCCTCGAGAAGAGTGACTTGTCCCAAAACGTCGGAATGCAATAAGATGTTGAAAGAGAAGCGACGCGTGGTATTAAAATTTCTTTCGCATTTTCTTGAAATACAATTGTGTGTCACGGAGATTTCCCCAAAATATCTTCCGTGTCTCACGCGGGCACATAATAAGAGCGATTAATTTTCTTCGTGCGATCTTTCCACGCGAGAGAGAATCTATCATATTCCGCCTGTACGGACGTTCCCCTGTCGTTCTTGTTTGCGTAATTTCCAGTCGGATATAACTGCTAGTAGTATTCGCAATATCGCCTGCAATTAATTCTCGCTATCGCGCGTTCCAACTGTGACACGATTTTCAGACGTCAAGGAGAAAACCCGTCTTGTAATTAATACCAGCCGGTTGTGAGCGCACTTGTAATCTCGCGAAACGAGCCAGTTAGAGAAAATCGACGACATTCGGTGTAGCATCCGAATTCCCGCGTCGGCGTTTCGATCAAAGGCAACTGAAGTGGCATGTGACAAATTAATGTTTCCATAATGATACGTAAATTACACACGTAAATTCGAACATAACATTGCAAAATGATAATATTGTACTTACCTATTCGATGCAAGCGGCGGAGCAGCGCATGAGAACTTTCGCCGTGGATGTAATTGGATGCATTACGAAATATTTGTTCGGGAGATACAAAAAAGAAAGAGAAGAGAAAAGCGAAGGGTCAACTTTCGCTTCAAAGTTCAACTCTCGGGATCGTACACGGCTGTTCCGCGGGCGAGTGTAAAGGCGAAAGATTTCGAGCGCTCTCCTCGCAGGATCCTTCCCCATCGTGCGAAAAACGAGGCGCAAACCAAAAGAATGAGTGACGGTGTGCGAAAGGTCAACAGAAGAAGAAGATTAAGAACAAAGGCGATTGCCGAGGTGGAGATGACGTTTAATCGTAAATCAATAAAATTAATGAATTAAATAAATAAATTAAAAATGTTTATACACATATTTATATATAACATATATATAATATAATATAAAACATAAATAGGGTCCCGAGACTGCTGGAGCACAGCGCGCATCCCTCGCTCCCCCTTCCCTCCCCGTCAGTTTTATCCGGAGGTCGTCATCGTCGTTGCCGCCGTCGGTGAGATTTCTGATGAGAGATCTCGCGAGCTCTTAATTAAAACGAAACTTTAAACGGATAAATATTCCTCTCCGCGTGTCGTGCATCTCAAGAATCGGAAGGATGCTTTCGAAATCGGATAATTATCCTTCGCGAAACGATGTCTTTCTCGTCCGACTTCGACTCGTTCCTCGTCGAGATATTTACTCTTATTCTTGTGATTTCCTACCTCTTCCTTCTCCTCTCTTTCTCTCTCTTTTTACCTATCTTATATCTCTGTTTTTTAGCTAGCCTAATGCGTTATTCTATCGTATTTTACATTAAATCGTTTTTGCCCCGTGGTCTCTCCTTCGCGATTCGTTCGCTAATATCGGCCGATCTCCTCCTCTCTATCTCTCTCGCGCGTTATTTTTCTATTTGCTGCAACGCAATATCTAATTTCGGATGAGAAGAAGCTTCGGAAATGTGACTGCAACATCGTCGTTGCCGTCGAAGGCCGGCGGTTTTCGGTGAAAAATTAATTTCCCCGGTTGAAGCGCTTTCTACCATCGCGCTCGGCTCAATTATTGAACATCGTGTAATCGATTATTACGTCGATGGTTTCATCATGAACATTCCCAGCGATTTTTAATGTTGAAACCCGTTGGTTTCCCGTCATCGATTAGAAAGTAAAGATATACAATTCTTCGAATAATTACAAATAATGAGAGAGAGAAGTAAATCGCTATAAATTGAAGCGCGTGACCTCTCCCAACAACGACGAACATGCGATACAAATTTCACCTCTTCCTTGGATTTTCTTATCTCGTGGCACAGTCCTGAGTATCGAAGTTTGATACTACCGGACCACTCTCGAGCGAGACGCGAATCGTTGCAGATCTGAAAGAAAAGAACGCGCCTTCGAGAGGAGGAGGACCCTTGACGTGGCCGTCTTGAGGCGACGATTCGTGATCGCGTCTGTCCTTGATCGAGACCCTGGGCTCTTTGGTATTGTTCTCCTTTGTGTGGCGACATACACCACCTCCCCGGCGCGCTTCCATGTCGTTCTTCTCGATGGCGGCGCCGAGATTTTTCGAGGTCAAGCACCGCCATTCGAATTCGCGATCTTTCCCGATGATACGAAAGAGCACCGGTAAAGTCGAGAAACCTACGTCCCCACCGTTTTCTTTCTTTCTTTTCCCCTTTCATACTGGCACACGCTCATTTGCACATTCATGATCTCTCGCAACGTCGCCCATTCTTTCTGTCATTTCTCTTTCTCGTACGCGCGCGAGCCGAAGAACTTTCCGCGCAGTGACACATTTTCTAGAAGGAAAGATAATAACATTCGAAGAAGTAGAAAAACAAGAGAAGGAAGAGGAACAAGAGTAGAAGAAGAAAAAGGATAAATAGAAAAAGGAAAGAAGACGGTAATGATATAGCCGTAGAAATCGAAGAAGGTACGAATGCCCGGTCCGAACTGTTTTGGAACCTGTCGCTATAAAAGTACGCAGGATCCGTCCTAATGCCCGAGATCGACGGAACCGAAAAATTCGTCGTTCCTATTCTTCTCACTTTCTTTCTCCCCCGCCCGTCGTCGTCTCCCTCATCTATGCCTCGAATCCGTCTACTTTTCACCAAATTTCCCCCTCCCTCTTTAGTCGCGCGTTGGCCCTCTCACGACTGTTTCTCGTGGGCTCCAAGTACACCGTAAGGGTAGAAAAGGGTCTACTCATGTCAAAGGGCCCCGCGCGATTATCGCTAGCAGTAGTACGAGGTAGAGAGTCCCAGCTTGCAGGAAAAGGGTGCCCTACGCCGGTTATACACACTTCCGGTGCTGATGACGTCCTTCGTCTCGCACCGCAGACCCGTGAAGCCATCCGCGCATCTGCAACAGAAAATTCCAGCCGATATCAGGGAAGAAGAAGCACCTTGCGTCGAACGCGCGATATATTTTTAGTTTTCGCCGATAGTCTCGCTTTCACGACGGAACTTGGATGATACGGGATGATGCTCGACGGTTACCTGAACACTCGCCATCTCACCGGCAATCTCTGTCCCAATTAATCCGCTCTTTCTCCGCTTCTTTCTTTCTCGTGCACTTGACTCTCCAAATATCTCAAGCGACCTCTCGCACTCCAGATGACCAGATGTCATTTATTAGCTCGCCTCGGGACTTTTCTCCGAGCGAGAAGTGCGAATTCAACTAAATGTATGCATCGCGTCAGAATTCGGCGTCTTTCGCAGCGTCGACGGTCCCGAGAGCGCACCGCACGGATTTCGAGGAGGTCGCCGTTTCTTTGGAAAAATAATGTTATGTCGTCGTGGTGCGGCTATTTATAGGCCGCGGTTAACTAACCGCGACAAGACTCCTCTCTCTCTCGTGCTTGTGCGGGATTAAGAAACCTCTCTGGTACACCCGGATAAATAAATTATAGCACGACCTTTCCTTCTCCTCTTTTCGCGCCTTTCATTTTTTCCTTTGACGCTCTCTCTCTCTCTCTTTTCCCTCTCCCGCCTTTCTTTCTCTCTTCGTCGCTAATTCCGTCGTGTCGTATTTTCGCCGAGCCGCGCCGTCGAATTCATTCGCGTACAAGGAATTAACGGTGAATAGGAAGGGGTGCGCGAGTCCCGCTCGAAGCCGGGCTGGAGGAACCGAGTTTATAAGAGCTAATCTAATTTAAAGTCGCGTTCGCGCGTAGACGCATAAATATTCGGCAATAATCGCGGTCGCGTCTTTAGGCGAGCGCGTATCGGGCGCGCGCCGAAGAAGTCTACCTCTGCCGTAGTCTGGGAGCACGGCGTGCGATAAAGCGTATTTTTGTCACGACAAATTTGGAGCGTCTGAGACTCGCGTCGTTTTTATTTCGCGAAATCGCGCGCATAGGTAAGAAGAGAGCGGAGCGGGGCGGACGAAAGCGGGACGAGAGTGGTACACCGTTCCAGAAGCGTCTCCGATGAAAAGAGGGGAGAGACTTCGAGGGAGAAAGAGAATTACGTCTCCCGAGAGCGTCCGCCGCTCTCTCACGGGCATTTGTCGCGTACGAGCGTCGCGTTTAGAGTGTATTAAAAGAGTGACACATGCTAAGGGTCGTTAACGCGATAAATATGCGTAAGGATGGGTGCGGAGGCCGCGGGAAGAGGCGAATTTTTCCGCGTGGAAACGCGCGTAGACTCGGTCTCGAAGCTCGGCGGTTTTTCGACGTTGCATCTCGCCGTGATTTAGAGGAGAAAGGGAGAGAAAACCTGCGTTTAAATCGGCGGAGTTACCGCTGAACAAACTAAAACTGCAAGGAGAGATAGTGTACAATTTACCGTACCATTCACTTAAACCCATTAATGCGCTAAACTTTGCCTACAGCCGGCAACGAGTAATTGGCTTTCCATTGAGATTTATCGTAATCATGCGTGCGTGTTTTCCCCGGGAAGCACCTCGGGGAAACCCTTTCTCGCGCCGTCGCGGAACGAACTCGCAGGACATTCGGCGAGAATCAGCTAAGCAATATCGATTAGTCAGCTCGAAAATGGTTTCAATCATAATTTATATATAAGAATATATAAATGGAGCATAAGATGCCACCTTTTAGGCGAGGGGAGTGTAAGATCGATGGGTACGAGTCAAGGGATACAGTCCTTATACTTCGGTCGGTTCCGGCTACGTTTAGCTCACTTGGCAAGTGTGTTATTTTAGTTGAGGCTTTTCTTACATATTTCTTGTCGTTTTAAATCACGTAATTTGACACAACTGAACGTGTTAACTTATAATTTAACGCGATCAAACTGTTAAGTGACGTAATATAAAAGAAATATATAAAAAGAGCTTCGGTCAGATGTATTATTCTTAGGCGTTTATATATGTAAAAATAATACATTTGGTGCACATATTACTGAATTGTTGTAAAACAAGGAGTTTTTTCATTGCACGTGGCTGCAATATAATAATATTTTATATATTATATTAGCATAATAATAAATTTTATATTAGTGTAATAGTATATATAATAATATAAATCCTTTTCTCAACTATTTTCATGATCCACCAATTCCATTCAAAATAGTTATCGCAGAAAGTCGGACATATTCGAATAGTACCGAACGGAAATAATCGAACTATAAGTATGCACTTTTGCTCCGAAACTGTCATTCTTAATGTTCCATTTATATATTCTTATGGTCTCGATAATCGAGAGCTCGCGTTGATCTCATGTTAGTTCAAGTTCGGTCACTCGTGATAGCCGGAAATAGGTCTGGTTTCCTTAATTTTAACTTGATTAGACCACGCGCAGAATAAAATCTCGACAAGCTTAGACGAAGTCAGTTCGGAAACCGGCGCGAGATACCACGGAATGTAAGAGAAAAAGAAAAAAAAAAGAAAGAAAGGGAGAAAATAGGCTGCAAATAATGTAGTCATATTTTCCGACGTATATATTATGCTTTTAAAATCGTATTTTACTTTAAAATCGCGTCGCCGCGCATTAACATACCTTCCGAAATAATCTCCCGGGGATCCGCGCGCCGCAATTTCGGTGGAAATTAGGTGAGCCGCGCGGAAAAATTCATGGGCGTCTTCGCGGAGGCGTTAACCCGAAAATTTCTCGAGTTATCGTCTTTAAAGTACTTTTATGGCTCGCACGCGGAAATAAAGTGTTCCCGGCGGAGAATGCTCCTGGACGGTCGTTAGAAATCGATTTTTCCCGTCGACAGATTTTACGGGATGTTCCTTCCATCCGGCTGATGCGCGTCGTACGATACCGAGCATCGTCGTCGTCGTAACGAGAGCATCGCGTTATGCCGCTTACGCGTGCGCGTGTCGTGATATATGTGTTGCTCGTAAAAAATTGTAAATTAGCGAGGCTCGTTAATTCAGGGTCGTTGGCGTCATTGGCCGGCAGTCCCATCGATTTTCTCGCGTGACCCTCCCAATATCGATCGGTAGTATTCCGCTCTCCGCGGGAGAAAGAAAGAGAAGAAAGAGCTTGTCGTTTCGTGAGCTCTAATACAGCATTATTCCTGCCACTCGGAACCTGTCGCCGTGATTGGCGACATCGGAAACCTTTTTCGTCGTCGACGGCGACGGAAACTTTCAGATATCACTGAAGTTTCGGTTGCGGAAGAACTCCCGCGACCTTCTTCGCATAGTCGAGTCGAAAGGGTGGCATCGTGAGAATCGCTGGCTTGGATTGAAAATTTGGAACTTCACGAGCACATAGTTCTCTACTATATCATCTTTTCGTACGTTCGTAAAGCTTCATCGACGAAGTGGTATAATAATAAGTATTAGTTGGTCAAATGTAATTTATTCTCTGAGAACGTCGTTACATTTTTATTCATTCCTTTAAAAGTATGTCGTTTTCAATAATGTGCCCAGTTTGTAATATGTATGTTTTGAACGCGATTTAAGTGACCTGCCAAAAATACGTCGTTGTCAAGCTGAAAATAATAATTGAAGCAAATTGTGAAATCGATTATTCTCGGAATCTTCATTAGCGAAGTTCGTTTCTTAATTGAACTATTTACATATAATGTTTTACTATTCTTAACCAATCATATTTATTCGTCGTAGCAAATCCGTAGTAATAAATAATCGGCATTTGAAGTGTCTTCTATATAATTCAGACCGTTCTACAAAACCAGCAAGCATTTGAATAAAGAAAGGCGTCGATAATATATTGACCTCTGAATTACCGTACGATATAGCTGGAACAATTAAACAAATTATGAATAATTAATCCGAGAGAGCAACAAGAGGAAGACCTATGATGTCGCGTTCGTTGAAATCGCTTACGTCAACCACTTTGGTTTAAACCTTCGCGGACGAGAAGTATTGGGGCGTGCAGCCAAGAAAATATGCCAAAGGAAGATAGGCAATACATCGAGATCTGATGACTTTCTTCCGAAGAAAACGTCACATGAGCACTACATTGTGTGTTTATTATATTATGATACTGTGTGCCTTGTCGCTCAGAACGATAAATACGCATGGGCGGCTATTTGCCGACACGCGTCCGCAAAGGGTTAATAATGTACGCGCGCGACGTATCTCGCACTAAGTTAATTTCACAGAAAACAATACTTTAATCACATTTAAGCCTCGCTACGGTACTACAGTCGTGACGACGAAACGCACGTACTTCACGGTAATAACTCAAAATGTTTTTCCACGTAGGAATGAGGAAAGGGGGGAAAGGATTAAGATAAACAAAGCGGACAAAAAACTAATTAAAACATGGAAAATCCGTGAGTAAAGAACGCGGAAAGTATTCCGGCGGATGCTGTCTTTCCGCGCCAGCTTGAAACACGCTGGCTTCACCTTTTCCGTGTATTAATTAAAAGTAGCAGCTATTCAGAAGAAAAGAGAGACTCGCTTTTTTTTCGCGAGACCGACGTTTAAATGCGTCCTTGAGGAGGCGGGTTCTTCCATGCATTCTTTTTTTACATATCCTTTTTTTCTCCCGACAACGTTGAAATTTTCTAATTGCTGCTCTGTGGTAACGTTAATATCTTGCATCTTTAACAGATCTGTATTTAATTTTCCTTTAACGAAGTTGATGATGAATAAGTCCCGCAATTATTTACTTGAGCAATTCGAAGTATCGGACTAATTTCAGCAGTTTTGCTTACCGCGCGAAATAAAAAGTATGCACACGACGCTCGATCGCAAGAAAGCCGCGGTAAGTCGGTTTAGCATGCGCAAGTGGTGGGAAACGTCTCGTCCCGAAGATAAAAGGAAAAGATACACCGTGGGAGATGGGGTGGTCTTGCTACCGGTATTAATTCTCAGCGACCAACGTGCATCCGAAAGAAGAAACTTCCTTGCGGTTTACTTAATTCAATAACACCTTTGCGAAACGCAATTTCAACGCGATAACGCTTTAAACACGCCGTAAAATATCTCGGTTTTCTCATACCAGGGCGATAATAATAATAACAATGGATGTTTATTCGTAATTTCCAGACTCAAATAATTTTCAGATAATTTCCCAATTCGCGCGCAAATATTACATTATCGCAACATCGCAGCGCAGGCTCCCTTCCTTTTCTCCCTCTCATAGTGTCGCTCTTTCAAAACACTTAAATAAGAAGATACGTATTCGCGCGTGCATACCGCCCGTGTGTTTGAATGTGCAGTACGACTCCGGCTATAATGTACCGTACTTTATTTCGAAACACCCCGCGAGTTCCCTCCCCCCCCCCCCNGTAGTTACTTCTCGCGGGGGCAAACTGGGTTACTTAGTTGCTCGTATAGCAGCTGCATCCACACCTTCCGCGCATACCAACGGAGGTTGGAGCGGAACTAGCGGGGGATCCTGTTGCACCTTTCTCTTCTTTTCCCGGTCTCGTCGACCTCATCCCCCGTTACCCTCGTTCCATTTACTTTTCTGTCCTTCTCTCTTGCTTTTGTGT
This sequence comes from Dinoponera quadriceps, assembly GCF_001313825.1. Taxonomy (NCBI): domain Eukaryota; kingdom Metazoa; phylum Arthropoda; class Insecta; order Hymenoptera; family Formicidae; genus Dinoponera; species Dinoponera quadriceps. The sequence goes on from NW_014555318.1 coordinate 484,368, forward strand.
CAACTTGGTCGGTACCGTCGCCTCGGGAATGAAAACAGATAAAAAATCCTGGTTTCTTACTTCATTTCGCGACGACATGAATTTGACGCTCAGTTGCGAAAGTATTTAACGTACAGAATCGAGTCGCACGAGACTACGCGGAAACTACGTTGTCGCATCGCGGTTCTGTGAAAAATCACGAAGAAAGAGAGAAACAGCGAGAGAGAATATAGTGCTTTTGAAATTTTCGCTTGGGAAAAATCGACTTCCGCGCGATCATCGGAGTAACGGTCGATATACCCTTTTCCCCGGCACCCTGTGTACACAGGCGAAGATGTAACAGGAGGCGGGGTCTCGATGTCGCGAAGGGTGCCAGCTGGCGGGACAGGTTACCGTCTGGGAAATTGGGACGTCGAGCAGTGGCGCTCGATCATTTCCCGCCGACTTCCTCCAGCCAGGTGAGACGAGGGGAGCGAGAAGGCGCGGCGATATCTCTCTCCGCGAAGTTCCTCTCCGCCTTCTCGGGAGTCCTCTGGAACTTGAATTAGCTCGACTCGAGCGATGACCACGAAACTCGGCTCAGCAACTACCGCTGATGAGCGGATGCTTCCTTGGAATTGAATCTCGCCCGTCCGCCTCAATTGAACCGTGGGAATACGCGATAAGAAATTAAGCGACATACTGTTGCGTCTTCGGTTGGCAACATCCCGGTCGCTATCGGGCCGAAGAAGTCGTTTCTCTCGATTTGCGATATAAATTCGCACCCGGGGATACTTTTAGAAAGATCGTCGTAACAACTTACACGGGATGTCTTATAAATGCAGCGCAATAAGACTGCGGAAAGGAAGGAACCCGTTGAAAAGTCGTCAGGTTTCTTCTTCTTTTTTTTTTTTTTCTCATTTTTTCAACCCTGGAAAGCCGAGATTGCTGCGTCGAATTTTTATTACGCGAAACTCGCGCTCGATTCCATCGCAGAAAATACGCGCCTCGCGTTTCCATTTACGTCAAAGCTGTTGATCCTCCCTCTAATCAATTAGGGGGTTCAATTAATTAAATGCTCTCGCTGCTTACGAGAAGGAGAGAGGGAGAAAGGGGGATCTTAAGGCGAGATTTACGTCCCGTACGAGGACCCCGCGAGATCGACACTTTGTACAAGAGCTTTATACGTATCGCGGAGTGCTTGCGCAGCACCGTGATATATATCACGAAAAACTTTGCCGTAACTCCCCGCCGTGGGCGCGCTTTCAATGAGAACGCCAGCACGGCGGAAGAATTCCGTAGGTGTTCGGAAATAAAGGCGCACCAAGCGGAAATAACAGCGCGCTCGCGCGGCGAGGGAGCGCGTATAAAGGCAAAGGGGGTGAAAATTTTACGGCGTCCGACTCGCGACGGTTGCGCGGCGTCCTCCTTCTTCTCGTTCTCCTCCACCTCTTCCTCCCGCTCGCGTCGGCCAGCAACGCCTGTTCCAAGGAAACTGCGCGATCTTTCTCTAATTAATTAGAGACGCGTTTAATTAAGTTAAATGGCCGGATTTTGCCAGTCGGACGACGTAATGAAACTGCGAGCGTGGGAATACCACGGCGAACGTCTAATGACGTGTACGACGTGCCTGAATCCCCGTGCGCTCATGTTTATCTTGGAAATATCGAGGAAGAAAGGAGCGGTACAGCTGTGTCGCTGAACCATATCGGCGAATATAGTCTCACGTGACTTCAAATATTTCAAGCGTCGCTGTGCTCGGATATTAGCGGTGTTAACATGTACACTTAGTTTCATTGCGGCCTTCTTTCCGATGCTGTCTGAAACGCAGCCGATAATCCAATGAGAAAGAGAGCTTATCTTTTATTAATTTATTTATTTATTTACTCATTTACAAAGCGAATTCATTTTTGGTGTGTATAAATAAATGTAAATTAACTATAAAATTACAATTACAATTGATGATGCTAAATAATTGACAAAAGGAGATAAACCATTACTATGATTATGGTCAGATCAATGAAATAATGCTGACATAACGGTCAGTTTGAAAGTATGATATGAACCGAGAATGAAAAATGGTCACATTTATGTTCGACATGCGAAGTTCTAGTGATGGGGTCATTCGATCGATACACGAAAGGTTGGAATAAAGGAGCGAACTGGTCGATTACGAACTGGTCTTCAACATATATTAAAATTGATTAAAAATAAAAAAATTCGAACAATCAATATTGGATGCTACAAAGAAAAACAGCATCCGTGTACGCACGTCGAGGGAAGGCAGATTAAGAGAGGGATGACATAATTCGCGATCGAATCTATCCATAGGAAGCCCTGGACGAAGATTAATAAATCTTAGAAATTTGTGCTGTACATTTTCAATTTGATGAATATATGAACGGCAGAGATAACCAATTAATTCTCAGAAGTTGACAATCATCCACTAAATGCCATCGGCTGTGTTCTGAACTGAATCGAAAAAAGTATTCAAACCGGGTTTTGAAATCGTTTTATACGATTGCTAAAAACACCTTACGCGATCACAATCGAATCTATTTTCTCTCGAAAAAATTAATTAGCCTCGCTTCTGCGAACGTACAGAATTCTCGAGCCGACACGAGCAGCTGGTCGCATAAAAAGCGACATTTATCGCTTGCTACATCGGGAAGCACTCCGACTCGATTGGGCCAATGTGCTGGATAATTCGAGCAACTTCCTGTTCGTGTTTCGCCAAGACGAGCGATACTTCGGCGAAGTTTCGTTCCCTTGCAGCCCTTCGTAACATCGAATTTCCTCTCCGGGCGTTCTTATGAAATCACAGAATAAGTTCCAGCCTTCGACCCGGTCGATCAGTCGGTGATTCGTTCAAGATTCGCGTCTTTTCCACCAGTCGCCATTGAATATTGTAATGGGACTCACATAATATTATACGTCAAGGATCTAATTATAAGGATCACGCAGGCGACGGTAATATTCCGGGATCTCCGCGGATCGGTCGTAATCATCTGACGTACTTAAAATCTCGGATTACTTCGAACGAGGAGCGAGATTGATTTTTCTCACGGGGAATTAAAATTCAATCTCTCCATCCTTTTCCTCTTTCCAGTTTCCCCCTGAAGATTCTCTGTAACATCGCGGATTTTCTGGAAATTCAGCGCACCAATTAAAACACACACGGCGATAAGATCGATCGCGATAAAGCCGGAGCTCGCGATCCTGAAAGAACGTATTACAAGCACCGATGAGATCGAATATATCTCCTCCTATCTCGCGTGAATATTCCGTTCTCGCGAACGGGACGAATATTTTCAATTTTCTCAAGTTGTTTACACGACTGACAGCGCGACTGCCGCGTTGAATAGGGCAGGTGGCGGCGGATTTTTGCGGCGATTACCATTTATTGGCACATCTTGAAAGCTCGTTGCGGCGGCAGGCTCGTGTGCTTGCGTCGGACAGCTCTATTTCCTTAAGCGACGGCTGGGGGTAGGTAGGGGGTGGAAATGTCAGAGCGCCGAACACGGCGGATGGTCCTAGGCGAGACCCAACTTCCGCCTTCACGTGTGTTGGCCACATATGTCACTGAAACTAACTTTTGCCGTCGCCTCGCTCCTTCTCGCGAGGTTTCTCGCTCTGTTCGCTCGTTCGTTCGTTCGTCCTTCGCCCATTTTACCCCTTGAGACTGCCCACCGATCACGAGACGACCAGCTCGGATCGCCGCGCAGAACTTTGGCCCTCGCTTGCTCGCGCGCTTTCGCAGCAATGGAAACAATCATTTACCTGCGCTGATACACGACTGGCCGGAAATAAACGCCCATTTAGGAATCGTACACATTCAGTCAGTCCTGCAGACTGGCGAGGTAACCAATTCAGTATTGAAATTTCACGTTATGAAATCAATGCTTTAAATAGGAAAGCGGGATATATCACTAACGTGAAGTCTAAATAGCTGTCAGTGGTAAGAACGATTCCCGAATGGTAAGTGGAACACTCAAATTCGATCATAGCCGCCGAATCTGCTTCGCTCTGACGTTTTTCATCCCATGATAATAATACGTTCCATATCACGTGTACCATTTTCGGTGAACTCAATCTCATGCCGATATTTTTGTTTTATTGAAAAGGCAAAATACAGTAAAATATGCAATGAGCCTCCGGAAGATTGTGTGACACGCGCCAGATCGTAGATCATCGGCCTTGAGATACGATGGCGAAATTGCAGATCGCGGGTGATAAAACACTACAATTCGTAGCGATGTGTTCAGCATAAAGACGCGTGTGCTCTAGAGCGTAAGAAATAAATCACATGTTTCCACGTGCACGTGTGGATGCGAGGCAACGTAATTAATTAAGGCGAATCGCTTCGGATTGTTCGCGCGTTTTACACTTGGCACGCTGAGTAATGGCGCCGCTGATTAATACATCTTGCAGATGTTACTGCGACGTAAACAGTAAGACCGTCGTGTCTGCAATCGCATTATCATGCTTAACGTCGGTTATTACCGCGGAAAAAGCGGGCTGGGACGCGACATTGTGTTCCCGTGAATGAAATCGCCCGCGCGGACGGCTATTTTGTCAAATTCTTCGAATAATTCGAATACGTAGAAATATCGGCCGGTCGGGTGTTTAACATTGTTTAAAAATCTCATATAAAATATGTCAGCATATGTGCATTTTAATTATTAAATACGATATGCACAGGAATGCGATAATCGTGTATTATTTAATGTGATAAAATATTATAATACGATATAACATGTAAAATATTATAATACAGTGCGGATTAAATGCGCGAATAAATCGTACAACATTCGAGCCGAACGACTCGTAATCTTAGCACACGTTGGAGTTTGATCGTGTTAATAGATTTCGCCACTGCTGTGGTTTTTATACGTACAATCGTTCGTGAATTACGTTGGTCGAAGAAATACAAACTTCACGATAAAACGCGATATAGTTAAAATAAATTCAATCGCGTTTTACAATTTCTGATTTGTTTTGTTAATGTTTACGCTAATTTGGTCACGTTGCGGTCGTTCTCTTCAGATACGAGTCCTTCGTTTTTATTTAAAACTCGGGGAAATAGGAGTGTTTCGAAACAAATCAGAGGTATTGCGGAGCAGTCTGCGTAAAAATATGCGTACGGTTGTTTTCGCACGTGTATTTCGAAAATTACTCCGTGCAAGTGTCGCCAAGATGTTGCGACGCTATTGTGCGTGAAAATGTCACGCCGCTTGCGACAAATTTGTTTGCTCATCGCGTTAACAAACTTCGCGAAAATACACGTTGGTATCTTGCAATTACTTCAATTGAAAAATTCAATTATCTCTTTTTCGATACGAATGTGTTAAAATCGTATTACGACGCGTTGCGAATAGGTTTCACTGTAATACGCGAAATCTTCCCATTAAGTTCTCATTAATTGCTCGTGGAACCTAACATTTTGTTCCCAATTTATCTTTTAACACGTACATTTTATTCGAGCTCCAAAATTTAGGATTCATTTCGAGTGTCGCGAGAGTGCTCAGACTGCGAGTCTTCTAATTTAATTTCGTTCACGAATTCCGATTTGGTCAGCGCTAAACGGACTCGTAAATTCCATCCGGAAAACAAAGGTATCGTTAAAATGTAAATTACCGAGTTACAAAACGCTCTGCGAAGCGCACTATCGAGCGTCGCGAAAGTAGTCGAGAAATGATTGCAGCCCGAAAAAATATCGAAACACGCGAGCACGGTACTTCACGCCGGTGTTGTTGAAATATTCGCTTCACCGAAATGTGTGAATGTCGCCTTGCTCGTGAATGAAGTGAAGTCAAGTGTCAGCGAAGTGCAATCGACGTGGGACAACGCGTCCAGCCTGGGCGCCACGAAGTTTCCAACGCAGAGCGATCGAGCAGTCCATGGGACGGCCTCGCTGGATTCAGCCGCCGGACGTCGCTGGATTTCAACGAGACATGGTGAGTGTTGGATTTCAACATTCGCAAAGTGTCAATACTGCATGCGTAGTATATATCGCACTGATTTTCCGTGAAAAATACAACGCTTTACCGAAATGTTCGAAACGATGGGCTTCGTAACGCGAAAAGCGAACGGGCGGCGTCAAGCCGAAATGATTTCTATTCGTTACGAAAAGCGTGACCCGGGCTAGAAAAGTAGGAGAGAGGGGAGAAATAGAATACGGTCGTTTTTATTAGGCGCGCCGTTTCCAGCTCCCACCTCTCGTTCTCGCAATTCTTCCCCCGCTCTCCCCCAATGATTTTTTCTTCTTTTTTGTTCTTTTTTTTTTTACCGCCGATCACAGCGCGTAACGCCGATAGTCCGACCGTTATTCGACCATAAATTCCGCACCGGTGTTAACGCGAATACACAGGGTAGTATCGTGCAACTTCCTACAAAGAGCGAAAGCCACCCCTTCACATACACACATCCCGGCCTCACGTTCACACGACGTCTCTTTCTGTTTTGCCGAAGAGCCATCTCTCTTTCAGTTTTAGCCCCTCCGAAATTTATTCCTCCTCCTTCGCGCCCGCCCGCGTTTTCATCCGGTTTCCATCCTCTTGCGTTCATGTTCGCCAAGCAGAAAAATCTACCTCCGCGCGCGTCCGACTGTCCGCTGAGATCCCGCGGTGTTATCTTCTATTTTAAACGGGGGAAAACGTGTGCTGAAGTTTCGCGAAACAACCCCAAGTATCGTTATCGTAATTTTCGAGCACAGTGAAAGTTACAATCTCATATTTGGCTCACGCTCGCTTCGCGCGCAAAATGAGCGTACTCATTGTAGTTGTTATCCAGTTTTAATTACAGGAAATAAGCCGTGCTTAACACGTTACTGAGCGTTGTTTCACTTTTACTCGCGACGCATGCGCGCGAGAGTGAGTTTAACGATCCGATTGTTGGCGGCGCGAAACACGTCTCGTGAACTCGCTGCCAAGCGAACTCTTTTTTTTATCACACACACCGTCACCGTCGCCGGATATATTTGTATAAAGTGTCTTAGTTTTAATCGGACACGTCGAAAGCGACACGCGAAAATCCGCGGCCGTTATCTCGCCGTGAATCCCCTTTAGTGCCATTTCTCTATCGGCTTTACGAAATTTATTCCTCCCCGTCGTGCTCGCTTCTGCTCTTCGGCAGCTTCCGCGATATTGCGGCCGAGCGATTAATTCGGCGCAATGACAATAAATCATTTTATTTATCTCGCGGCACAACGACGCGCGAACGCCCTCCGGAAATTTCGTTTGATTTTTAAACTTGGAGCGGCGGCCGACGCCGCGAGGAGCAGCCGCGCTAATCCGACTGATTTCTGACTTTCTGCGGAAGTTCCATAATTTTCGCGATTTTCGAACGCAGATAATGAAATTCCCGACGTAATGTAAAATGAAAGGCGTGCATGCCCCCGCGTGTCACACGAATCTCACCGGGTGTTTTAACATTTCATAGCTCGACCACAATGAGCGCGTTTCTCGCGGCACGAAGGCTTCGTGAAATATAGCGTATCTGTATTTCAAACGAGAGAGAATTCAAACCGAACGTTCAATTTCCGCCGACTGTTTCTCGACCATCCCCCTAACATTTTATTCGTTACGGGGGGAGCGAATGAAAAGGATAAATTTTCCTTACGTTTGCTGCCCGCTGTAATTCTTAATATCGCTTTACAGCCGTCGGTCGCTGTTTTCAACCGTCCGACGGGATTGGAGTTTCCACTTTTAAACGGCACTCATCAATCCACCCGAGTGAGCGAGACAAATTTTCCTGCGCTCTTCTAACGCTCGCCCTCGTAATATTACCATAAATCCCTCGTCTCTTTATTATCGCGCAGAATTCGCGCGCGTAATACGCCGGCAAATATTTTTTGCGCTTTCCCTCCGCAAGGTGCACCGATATATTCAACGCGCTTTCTCCCGTCTTCGTTCATAAAAAGGAAGATACGCGCGCTCCGAAAAGGATATCATCTCCGTCGGTGGCTTCACGGGAATATTACTCCGATCCGCTTCCTCGTCCGCAATCTTCCCTCTCTCTCTCTTCCTGCTAAGGATACAAAATATCTCCCCGAACTGGACGTCGCTGATCCGTAGAGTTATCTCGTGCGATCGTCTCCTACTACGTGATTTATACCGCGGATCTTGGCGCTACAGGTGGATTTACACCTCGTTGAGTTTGTAAGGCCGCTAATTCCGTCCTTTGACCGTGTATCCGTAAAAAACATCGTCTTTTCCCTCTCTCTCTCTCTCTCTCTCTCTCCCCCTCTTGTGCGCACACTTTCCCGAGTTCCCCGAATTCTTACGGGATCTTACGTGATACTCATCATTATGTCTAATTTTTGCTTTATTTTCATGATTCGGTATGTTTGAAAGACGTGTCGCGATCAATCCGACAGCCTTTGTACTGACACAGTCAAATGATTGCCACATTTTTCCTCGAAGAGTTTCATAACATATCCTGTATTCAAGAGGAGAATTCGTTTCTTAAGTTAGCAATTCTTCAATTTATTAGTAATTCTTGGGAGATACATTTTCTTATTGGATACGGGATACGAATCTCTTTGAAGGAAATGGGTTGCGAACTTTTAATCATCTGATTGCACGAAGAAAATATTGCAGTAAAAATGAGTACAAAATTGTTTAATGTCGGAATTATGACTGAAATTATTATATATGTGTGTGTGTTTTCAGTGAAGTACATCGCTAGAAATTACGACACACATCATAATTTCATTTATAATTCCAGTATATTCAACGTTACAAAATTTGATGGTAATTTTTACTACAATATTTTCTCCGTATATGTGTATATATATAAACCGGCATAATAGCCTTAACACGTGAGATTATATCATTAGCTTCCCTTAGGAAAGAAATAAAAACCGTTATAATTATAGCCAGTATAATCCTATCATTATAATTAGAGTTATGCGATTTTTCCACTTGATGTGTTATATGTGAAGCTGAAATGTAATTTTCCATCATGTAATTTTCCATCCAGAGAATGGCACAAATGACGCTATATTTTCCTCGGCTCGATGTATCATTCGGGAAACGAGTGTCGGTCGTCTTGTTCGCCTCAGTCGGCGGAAAACTGTCGATCGCACGTTCCCGCGAGAGAAAAAGCTTATCTATATGTATCAAACACCGGCCACGAGACGAGGTCGTCAACCTGCTTTAACGATACTGCTTGTCGCGTGTACAATATAGCCCACGATGGTGGTAGCAAATATTTACAGACGATGTCTGTCGGTTCGCGTGTACGCGTGCGAAAGTGATGCTTGTACCTGTACGCGTGTATCGTCTACGATGAAATTATCTGACGTCGACGAGGACGACGGGGAAGAATATTAAGTTCTGTCGAAACGGCGAAATAACCTCGCGCTTGCTATTAAATATTATATCCGCCCGAGAAATTCGCGAGAGGCTGACGTTTCTCCCCGCGGCGTTAACTCATTCGCGAGATTCACGCGAATTATAGGAATGATCGTTTCATGCTGCCCGTTAATTATTTCGCATAAAGCTGTGTTTACTCGCTGTTACGACTCGATATATCCGCGTTGACGCTAAACATTATAAGTATTTCGCCAGATACGGCAAATAAACCGCGAGATATTCCTTCCGCCGATCTGCAATTAGAACGTCGATTTTACTCTCGATGTATGCGTTGCAGTTGTTGTTTGCGCGTCACCCAAGTGAAATGACAATAGTAAAACACGCTGCTCGAAATGAAATTTGGAGATTCAATTCGAGACGCTTTGAGATACTAATTTATAGCATCGAGTCTCTCGCGCGCATGCCCAAGCAGAATTTATCTTCTTCTTTCTCCTCTCCCGAATTCTCGACCGTCTACGTCGGCCAGGTGTATCTTTTTGGTGGCGTGGTGAGATTTTTGGCTCGCGATCAAGTCGAATGTTTTGGCTAGCCGGTGGCACGGTACCGCCTTGTCTACCGCGCGACGGATTTAAAAAAAGGCTCGTCGTGCGTGAACAGCAACTTATTTTCTCTTCGTCCACAGGGATGTGATCGGGGCAACTCAGTGCCCTCTGTATCAGCGTTTCTTTGCGCAATTTTCTTCTCTTCACATCGACCTAAAGTGTGTTGCCTTTCCCTTAATTGTATTATTGACGGACTTTTTCACGACCCACTTAATATCACCTTAACCCATTCGAAAATTTTTTTTTTCTTTATATTGTTTCTTTTTAATAAAGAAACTTGTTTACTATAGAAATCACCCAATTCGTAAGTCAATTCGCACAGATAAGATGATTGCACATCATGTGTGCAGCTCGCTCCTCAGAAAATTTTTATTGCGGGGAGCAGATTGAACACCATGTGTGCAATGTAAAGTAAAATAAAAATACATCTTTAAGATTAATAAGCATTTATGTCAAAAATAGTTAGATAACATAAAATCGTTATTTTGCTTTCAATAATGAAGAACAGAATATAATGTAAAGAAAATTTTTAAGAAATTGTAGAAAGCCAAAAAAATAAAATTGAGTAATGAAGAAAATAATATAAACGAGGAATAAATTTTTAGAAAAATGTCTAAAGGTAATAAAGTAATATAACTCAGTAATGGAAAAGAAAATATAATTTGTAAATACATTTTTAGAAAATAGTACACTGATCATAAAGTAATTATACATTGGTTGGTTTGTGATAACGCTTGAAACAGTCTCCCAAACATAATCCAGGATTACCGACACAAGCTGGACAAGAGTAATTACTACGCCTATATTTACCTTCCTTGTAGCATTGTCGGCAAATCTTTCTTTGTACTTTCCTATTTTTATTTCTTGGTAAAATTTCAGGTAAGTGATCATTTGTTTCTAGTGTTGTCGATCTTCTGTCTCGGGGTTTTCCAATTAAGTTTTTTAAAACCAATGCCAAATTTTATTTTTCTATACTTCACAGATATTTTTAATTCAAAATAAATCTTATCTCGACGACCACTTCACTCAGAATGAATTGCTCTTCATTATCATTGCACACACGGTGTGCAACCAGTTTTATAGCCACGTAAATCCATTGCACACACGGTGTGCAATCGGCCTCGAATGGGTTAAAGCGTCGAACATAAACATTTTATAATGATCTCCCGCCTTCAGATTTCGTATATATTTGTACTTTCGAAATTAGAGAAATGAGTTGATTAATAAGAACAGAATGATAGATATATCGTGTCAAGTTACCGAACACATTCGCCGTGAAATTTATTATCGGAGATTTCGAGACGTGCTCTATTTGTGTACGACTCGAAGCTCGATGACATTCACAAATTTCACGCGGGCCAGAAAAAGAATTCTCAAGCGTCTCAAGCGACAAGCAAAATTGGACTCTGCACAATTTGCGTCTGAAATCAGTTTTCAGCTCGCGGTCCATTTATAATATTTGTCAATATTCGATACACCAGCGTGCTTATTTTTATAAGTAGGTTAAGATCAAACCGGACGATCGAAAGCTTCCGTGAAGACAACGTAACGATTTTCCGACGATAAAAGTAGCGGTTTGAAGCCGTGTGGAACTTTGGCCCGCGAAATTTCCTCCTCATCTTCGGAAGTTTCCGATACCGCATTCAACGGTTACAACTTCGGAAAGCGTGCCTCTCATCCCCCCAATGCGAAACTTGAATACTCACGGCAACAAAGAGAGGCATTTTCGTTTGCATCGCGAGGCCCACCTGCGAAATTTCGCGAAAATCGACGGTTCTCGCGCGCCTCTTGTTACTCGCGTCCGCACGATTCTGCCATTCACATGAAACGCTTAATATTCAAAGTAAGTTGAAGAGGACGATTCGGGCACGCTGTCATCGAGACGGATACTTTATTTGCGTATCTCTGTACGAAGAGGAGCGAATCTACGAAGTGGCCGTGACACGGTGAGCCGCCTCGTCTACGATGCTTGGCCGCAGCGTTTTCAGGAGAGGAGAAGCGACGAAAGATTTCGTACGGGAAAGAAGAAGGGGTCGCACGCGTGCGAGCGAGCGAACGAACGAACGAAAGAGACGGAAGCTTTATTTTGTCTTCGCGAGGAGACACGTCCGGACGTTACTCCCCTTCGTTCGCCTCCCCGACAGACTCAGCGCAGTCTTGCGAACTGCCACCTTGTCGTATGTATTTTTATCGGAGAACGCCCCTCTTACCCTCGCACCGAAATACGTAGGCCGATTTGCCGGAGTTTTACGTGTCAAAACGCGTTATCGTACCGACGTCTGCTCTCTTATACGCTTTGCCGTTGTCGCGAGGAAAGGTGTGTACCTGACACATGCCGAAAGTTTCCGCGCACACACGCGTCTCTTTGTCAGAATCTCCGCGCGCAGAGCTAGAGCTCCAATATTTGTTCGAATCTGACATTATCCGGATAAATGTGACGCTTCAAAACGGGATCCGCGGCCGGATCGAAATTCGCGGCGGAGTCAACGAAATAGACACAATCGCAGTAACTTTCATCACTTTTCAATATTTAACAATCTTATGTGAGAGGATATTAACCCTCTCAAGACGCGATAACAACCGTTCACAGTGAGGAAAAAACAGTTGGATCTATCGGTCGCCCTTGTTAAAAAATGTTACAAACTCAACAAATTACGCGTTTACGCGTAACACGTTACAGTTCCCTATATTGCGTTGATATAATTGCTGACCGAATCACAATCAACTGATGACTCGTTGCAGCAGTTATATCATTTGTTTAATGGATTGAACGTTGTGTTTGGAAAAATGGTGCTCGTTTAAGCAAAATTTCGTTGATTTAACTACTTTCTTTCTCAGCGCGCGAATCGAACTAAACAATGACACGCATCGAGATCGAAACTTCGAGATTCAACCAATCAACATCGTGGAAAGGGGCGCTTCTGGAGTGCTCTTTCGTTTACCGGCAACTATCGACTCGGTATGTGTCATTGCGCAACGACACATTCCTTAGCCGACAATTGTTACGGAATACAATCCTTGTATCCGCATTTCGGTTCTGGATCTGAATATCAATTCTGGTGTCGGATTTTGACTTTGCTCTGAAATTGTATCTAGATTATCCGGTTATCCCCCTCCCCCGAATAGTGCGGACAGTCGAACCGAAATCGATCTCCGATATCTGAATAAGTAGATACTTGGGAGCCATATATTACATACTACATACATGTTCGACTTCGTCGACGTTTAGACGGCTTTTCGTAACTTCACTCGGAAAACATTTACGGAAAGATTGAATTATTTTCGCTCGGCCCTCTCGTTCATTTTCTCTCTTATCATGGAGCCATGACGTACGCAGGCAGCATTAACCCTCGTCGCCACGGAGGGGTAAATAAATCATTATTTCACTAAAGTAAGGCCGTCCTGAATAAAACAGTGCGTCGCGGAGTGCCTGGTTTTAGGTCGGCTTAGCGACGTAACGGAGTGTACGAGCGGGGACGACGCGCCAGCGCCGGTTTTCGTGGATTAATTACCCATTCATAAGCCACTCTCGAATCCACCTACGTCTCCCATCTCCTGGAGCACACGCTATCGCGTATCGAACCCGGTCGTTGCCGCCGGTGGCCACTGCTGTCGTCGCAGTTGCTCAAAAATCGGAAAAAGGCTACGCGTCGTCTGGACCTCGCGATGAATTATTAGCTCGCACCTCGGGTTTCCTCCGGAGTCGACCGGCGAGTCGGTTAAGATTTCACGAGCGACAGGGATTCACGTGTAACGAGGTTCCTCCTCCTCCTCTCTCTCTCTCTCTCTCTCTTTCAAGCTCGCTCTGAAAAGCTACAAAGCAGCAGCAACGGTAGCTGTATGTGCCAGGACCACTTTCGGGACGAGTCGGCGAGCGAACGACCCCCTTTGCGCTACTCGCTCGCGAATAGACGCCGCCGTGCGGAAAGCAACCGACGCAACATAGGGTTTGGTATTTTGTCGCAGCGGGCTTTAATGTGGTTCCCTTAAAGAGTCGACGCGCTCCGACCGGAAGCGACGTCGCCAGTAGATGCTCGTTCGCCAGATGCGAGCGCTCGCGCGAACAGCGATTTACCTTCGACTAAGATTAATTAACCCGGTTGGGAAGGGCGGAGTAGTCACGGGTTCTATTTGTTTAATGAGAAAGTTGTATTTTTCACGGCTGATATATTATTGTTATGTCAATGAAGTAATTATGTCTGTGTGACCATGATATTTCACTGCTGATATATTGAACTATAATTGAAATATAATTGACAATTGATATATTGATTATATTATACTGTTGACATTAAATATTAATAATAATTATCTCTATATATGATTACGGATAATCCACGCAAGGATTTGTTAGGAATTTTTTAATCGGTTTTCGAAAAATATCGCTATCGTTTTATCGAAACTGTCATAAAAAGAAATAGCTATGTTATTGAGGTATATAGTAAAAAGTTTTGTGTTAAATTTAATACATTTCCCAGGTCCCAAATGATTCACACAAATTTTTGTATTAATTCAACAGAAGGCGAATTTGTTGAAAAGTAACATAAATATTATGTCAAAAATTGATACCAAATTAATATCCCTAATATATTAATTGATATAAAACTGAAATATAAAATGTATTATTTTAACACTCACACATATTGAATATCGACAAAATAAAATGTTAAATTAGCACACGGGTATGATAAAAATTTAACAAGGATCTATTTTAACACAAATACGTTTTTTTTATTTGTGCGTATGTAGTCAAGTCTGAAAGAATGAAATTAATCGTTGCTTCAACATAACTACGTGCATACGTACGCACGCGTGCGCGGCTCCTAAAAGTACGACGATAAAAATGGATTTACACTTTCCCGAAGTGAACATCTTATCAGCTCACCACAGTTGCACTTAAGAAAGTACGTAACGACGTATAATACGCTCTTTAACGTGATGCTTGACTGTTCGCGTTCACACGTATAATTCGCGGATTCTTTTCTCCGGATCCCGCACGATAAGTCCGTTACTTTATTGCCGCAGATATTTTTTTTACAACGCGCACACCCGGTGGATTTATGTACGCGCGATCGCGATAGCTCGATTGCCAGACGAGGAAGTGCGTTCAAACTATACGCCGGGAGTTGTAACGTGTCACGAGGGTGATATTTACACTCTCGATATGAGCGCGCTGATAAAAACCGATATTAGCCGTTGTATGTGATTGTAGCGCATCGAACCCCCTCCACTTATACACGAATTCGCGATTTCGAACCTGCATTAACATGTAACCCGGCTTGTTGCCTGAAAATCCGGTAGAAAATATATATCGAACGCGGCGCGTTGGACACACCTTTATACACACACACACCGCCTCGATTAAAAAGACACTTTAACAAGGAGTGATCGAAATGAACGCAGCGACGAGGAAATTTCGATGACACGCGCGAGCTTAATTACGATTTTCACAGTGCAGTGACGGAGCAAGAGAGAGAGAGAGAGCGTATTTCTAGCGTGTTACAAGGCGCAGTTACGCGGTACGCCGTAGATACACGAGACCTCCTTCGGCGTTGAACTATTTCGCGAGTACTTTCGACCATTACCGTCCGTTTGTATGTAGGTAACCGCACGCCATCCGAGCGTTTATGCGTCCGCATACAGGCGTAATATTTGTTAGGTGGGGACACACTATATGGATACGTTTAGGTCGGGAATTCACTTGGGGCACCCGGCCGACATTAGGTTACATCGCGCACACGATATATACGCACGTTCTATTTACCTCGTGCTTAAAAGTTCCAACCCCGCGAAATCTCGCCATTAAGCGCGGCAACAGAGACCTTTTATTATTGCGAAATTGCGCCTTGTTGGGTCGCCCTTTATCGTACAGCATTTCGCAGCGCTGAATTACGCAACGCTCGGCTCGTAAATAGGGGTTGATGCAGGTGCTGGTGGTGGGCAACACGCGGGGGGGGGGGAGAGCGATGCGAGCACTTGGAATCGCTCGCGACTATTTGATTACAACACAGCGGGGCTACACAAATGGAACGTACGGCGGCTCAGACGTTAAACGCTGCCGACTAAACTGACGATTTGCGGTTTTCCCTGCGTTATACCGAGGCGAACGCAGCAACACCGTGGAATACATTTGCGGGGAAAGAGAGAGAAAAGAGGGAGACAGCTTCTGTTTCCGGAATCTTATCGTCCTGAACCCTGTCGACACGTTGCATTCATTCGGCTACGACTGTTTTGGTAACGAGCTGCCGTTCTTTCTCTCTGTACCACAAATACTAATAGAAAATTGGAATACTTGGTGAATTCCTGACGCGTCTTCCGGAAACTGATTGGTACGTTATACGATATGGTAGCACGCGCTCCTTTATGCAGCATAACCGAAAAAGAGAGAGAGAGAGAGAGAAGTATTCGCCCGAAATTTATATCCAGCCGTGGAACTTTATGCCGCGCGCGCTCTCCTTATTTTATCCAGCGAAACAGATGTAGCGCGAACGCGTAAGCGAATTCGCGATCCTCTTTATTGCGCGAACGAAGCTGCGAAATGTATCATGCCGGGACATTATGTGCGAGGGAAGTTTCGGAATAACATTAGAAAATTTCAGTCGTCCCGTGGAACTTCGAACGAAGTTAGCGCGCGACGGAATGTAACCGGGTAGGATTGCCCACGCTCAATCTTCCTCTCGTACACTTTTATTCGATCAGCGGTCGCAGCTTAATCTTTGCGGCGGAGTTTTCTTCTCTGCCGCGAAGAAAGAAAGAGAGAGAGAGAGAGAGAAACGCGCGCTCGAGTAACGACATACATTACGAACCATCGTTGTCCCGCACTACATTGTACTTCGCGAGAAATATTTCACATCCGCCGTATATTATCGCAACACATCGTCCGCTATCACCACCGTAGAAATAATATCATAAATCCTGCGCCACCGGGGAGGAATTCTCCGCGCGGTATTCCCTCTCCGTGGGAATCCCCCCGAAAATTCGCCCGCCGTCGTTGCTTTTGTAAATCTGTATCGTCACATACAGATCTGTCACCTCGGCCGAGATTGAGATTTAATTTCTGCAGTTGGTCGCGCGCCGACGAGAGAGATTGAACTCTTCAACCCCCATCGATAAACCGGCGCGTGAAAGGAACGCTGTGCTACAAGCGACGCGAAAATATTCCGTCAATTCTGCGGATAAAAAGCGGGAGGAAAGTTTCACGTAATAGTGAAATCTCATTAAAGCCTGCTTTGCCTTCCCGGCCGGCTTATCGGATCCAACTTGTCTATTTGTCGCGACCAGCGAGAGAAATCCGACGTGCATTGTACACAGTCGTCTTAATGCGCACAGTACCGCGCGCTTCTTTATGCACCACTCACGGAAACGCGGGGATGGAGAGCCGCGCGAAGTTTCATCACGAAGTGTCGCGAACCGGGCGGGGCATTTTCGCATAAAAGCTTGCCGTTAAAATAATGAGCGTAAAAAAAGACGCTCTTCGCTTCCGTCGCGCAGCAGGCTCGAGAGTTTGCCACGGACCGAGTGCGCTTGCTTGCTCGCGCTTGCAACTGGTACTAGTGTGGCACATTGCGCACCGGTCGCGTGCTTTGTTGTGCGCGATCTTTTGTAGGTGCGTGTGAGAGCTTTTCCGAAAAGCGTAAGAGAAACTCTCGTCGACAGGTCGCGGTCGCTGGTATTAGAAGCGTTTATCGTCGCGTGTCCGTCGTCGTCGTTAGTTCCCCCGGTGGAACGTTCGTTTATCAGCGTCGCAATTAAGCGTCGCGATGATTATACGCGAATCAATCGCACCGCCAAATCGTCTATAACGGTCGGGCTTTTCGGCCAGTTTTATTTTTTTTATCTCGCGCGTTTTTTTTTTTTTTTTTGCTCGCGTAACAATCTTTCGCTATTGGAATCTCGCATTTGCGGAATCCGCCAATGGTTTTATTGTCGCGCCTGCACGTCCGATCTCGGTACGTTTGACCGAATTACTGTCGGCGATCCGTTTTAAATCTACCTTGACAACTACAGACGTGACAGGTGATCCGATGCAATCCGAACAACGCCGTTGGAGCGGTGTTCCGAGCAGCGCGTTTACATGCACGTGTACCGTATCGCTGAAAATGCGGATTACGTACATTTGCAATGTTCTTTTCTCTTCTTTTTTTCTCTCTTTCTGCCTATGCTTTCGAATTTGCATAATTTCGCTATGAATATCTGATCGCCCCGCCAGTTGTAGCTAAAAATTACAGTCATTCCGATCAATTTGCGGTCACCGTCGGATCGCGAGTTTATCCCCGAGCGACGTATCGCCGGCGGGAAACATTAATTCTCACGACACAATCGTCGCAGCAGGCGAGAGTGACTCGGCCGCCCTTAATTACCCGCGAAAACGGGGGAAAAGAAAGTACAACGAAGAATGACTGCAGAGGGGCTGTCGTCACATATTTTATACGGCAATTTAGCCGTAAGTGGTAAGAACGTAAAGTTAACAAGTCGAGAGGGTCAGCTAACAGAAACAAACGGGGCAGGTGGTGGGTGGTGCGCGTCCTGCAGGAGGGTTGGAAGTTGCCTTCGGGGGTGAGATTTACGAGCGTCCCCGGCGCGAAAAAGTTTACATTTGCTTGTTTCTACCTCTCTCTTCCGGGTTGACTCGCCGGAAGTAGCCGAAGAGATTGACGGCATCGCGCGATAAAACACAGCCGTGATAAACTCTGAATGCTTCATCCGTAGTACCGGCTTGTGACGCTTAGACGGTCTCGCGATGGGTCGGCCCGTGAAGCTTGACGCTTTCCGTTGGCGGTATGGATTTTCCACAGAGCGTAATAGAATTAAAGCATCAGAGGATCCCGAGAAATAAAAGGAAGGAAGTGTAAGAAAGGAGAAGTTGAAATCAGTACCAAGTTGGAGCAAGTTTTAGGAGCGCGGGTGGCTAACGAAGTCTTATTCTCCCTGTAATTTCGAGTGGACTTCACTTTGGCAGAATTTTAATTTAAAGGTCTAATTACCGGGATATTATTTGATATCGGACAGTGGCGACGGCTGTGAGACGCGACGGTAATACCAGTTCGTGTATTATATACTCTTCGTTACTCTTCCTTATATTTACTTCTGTGCTCCTTACAACAAATTTGCTTCTCTCGCATTTTTTATGTTCTATAACACGCGATAAATTGTACTATACGCCAAGTTCCGCGTTATCTCATATCCTCCGTGACTTTTTGCACTCGGACATGCAGCTGCATAACTTTCGGGCATAACACGGGAGTTTACACAAGATTATAGAAAAAAGCGTAATGTATGTCCCGTTCGCCCAGTTAGTTGACCCAGTTTCGCTATTAATGTAGTAAAACTCGACGAGCCTGCCGAATGCACCATCAGCCTCGCGTGTTTGAAATTTTTGACAAATCGACGCTTCTGCGCGTTGCATAAACGAGAGAGCGAGTATTGTGACAGGTTTTGTGGTGAGAGAGGGAGGGAAGTAGAGCAAGTACGTCCGTCCGGCTGGCCGGGAACATTTTCGCGAGTGAACTTTTTTAATTAAATGGATACTCGGCTGCGCTACGCGGCGGTGCCGATCAATTTGATACACGAGACGGAAGGGGGATCGTCAAGAAATTTAATTTTCGGAAGCGAGAGGAAAAAAGGCGGAAGTAAGGTCCGGATCGTTTTAGAAAATTTGCCGCGCCGGGTCGGCCGTAATATCTCGGCATCGACACGATTGCGAAAGTCCGATCTTAAAAGGGCAAAATTGGCGAGCTCTCGAGTGTTGGCTGCGCTCACACGCTCCCTGACGCGAGATTGCGTTTACAGAAAATATTGGCACTCGCGAGAAATATAACTGTGGATAATATTAACCATCCGCCGGCGCAGATAAAAGACGGGAGAGGGATATCGGCTATAGGCTTTTTAACAATAAAAACAGATAGGACGGGTAGCAACAAATACGGAACTGCTCGTGGCGAAGTTAAAAATGAAAGACACTCAGGAGTAATAAAAGCGTGGATTAAAGGGAAGATAAATAGGAACGAGACAGGACTTGGGAGCGCGGGAAGAATTACAGGGGGGGAATTTTAGGGAAATAGGAACGCGGAGAATTCTGTCGATAGTAAAGCGAATGCAAAAAAAAAAGAACAAAGAGAAACGAAAAAGGAAGAAGCCAAGGCGACAGTCGAGGGAGATACTTGAAGGAAGAACGGGAACAAGGATGACGAAGAGAAGAATCTATAGAGAATGTCCATTCTTGAGAGAGGTATCGTGCGGTTAGGAGAAAAGAAGGGAGGAAGTAAGAAGCATCTAGAAGGAAATAGGGAAGAAGAAGTGTCCACGAAGAGATCGTTTTTTCTCTCTCTTTCTCTCTCTCTCTCTCTCTCTCTTTCCCTTTCTCTCGGTATGTGTATCTAGAAGAGATGGAAGGTAGACTCTCCGCACTTCGCGTTGACTATCGAACCTCGACCTCTCGGAGCAATCGACAGCAAACATTTCGTGAAACCCCGTCCAACCTCGCGGTCGATAGCCGCTAACTCGTCGATGGTCGCACAAAGGAGAGTAAGAAGAAACGCGGGTTCGCTTTCTCGTGCGCTTGCGGGCGGGAGACGTGAGCAAAACGTTTTCTCGTTTCGTTTGCACTCTCTCTCTCTCTCTCTCTCTCTCTCTCTCTCTCTACAGAGTGTCCCACAATGAGCGGGTCGGATTTTAACGACGGATTCCCTATCCGCCGTTGTCAAAGTTATTCTTTTCTCGACTACGTCAGAGGTTTCATCGATTCATTTGCCGATTCTCAGATTAATACGTATCTTTTTCTATATTGAGTGTCAAATTTAATATTCCATCGAAGCGAAATCTGCTTGAAATTAAAAGCAGGGTACGGTCACTTATTAATCTCCTCGACGTTTGGCTGTAGTAGATCTATTTATTTTAGAAACCTTGTGTGCCTCCATAATTTTCTCCAGCGAAAGCTCAACTTCGAATTGGTCGAGGGTCTTATCGCGATTTGACTAGTTTCTCTTAGAACACCCTATACATCTATCTCTCTTCTGGCAACCGTACATACGTTGTTCAAGTTGGTACCACAACCTTTCCAACTTCTAGATAATTACGAGAACCCACGGTTTTCCCGTTCCCTCGATAAAGTCGAGTTTCGAGTGCTCGTCGAGTGAAAAAGAACGAAAGAGCGGAAAAGAGAAACGATTCCCTATCGCTTTAAGTTAAGAGATACACGTGATTTTCGACCGATCGATGAATCCCGGTGCAATGAGTACAAATGAAGATTGCAAGTGTGGCGTATCGTTATCAGCCGCAACAACGATCATCGGCTGCTTGATTTTGCGAGAAACGGTAGAACGACCTAGAGAATTTCCAGGTCTCATTTATATTTTACATTTTCCACCTAAGAACCCAACGATGATGGGGGATTGTCTATAATTCAAGTGCTCTCTGATGTTACTACGAATGAAATATTCGTGTGCTCACCTGCATGCCGGTTCACCGACGGTCTCGAAAAATAGGCAGGTACCACCGTTCATGCAAAAATCTCCTGGTATCGGACAGGGCTCCTCCCGCCGCGGCCATGCCGCTGTCGCTGTAATCAAACGAGACACGATATCACTATTATTGCATGCTTTCGTAATACCATTATTATGAAAAAACGAAGCAAAAACGTACATATCGCGCGCGTCATCAGCGCAGAGAGAACCGTGGTCTCTCGCGATTTCACATCACACGGAAAAAATGTTATAGTAAAAATGACTACAAAAGTTTGTAATGCTGAACTGTTCCGGAATTATTATTGAAATTATTATGTGTGCTGTAATTTGTAGTAATGTGTGTACATGCATTGCGAAACCCATTGAGTTGACTGAAACTAAATTCTTGTTTGGATATGGGCAAATAAATGCTTTGGTTATGAGAAATAAAAATGAAAATGGTTTGTTTCAGAGAACCAAACCTTAGATCTTATAACCAAAACATTTGGCCATATCCAAATAAGAATTTGTCGGAGTCAGCTGAATATGTTTCTCAATATATACGTCGCTAAAAATTACAACACACATCATAATTTCAATCATAATTCCGGGATATGTTCCAGCATTATAAAATGTCGTGATAATTTTTACACTGAGAAAGAAAATTCTAAAATTTATTTGTGAAATATAAGGATTATTTCACAGAAACAAACGTCTTTTTAAATACGACGAAATAAAATTTTATTCCTATTAATTAATAAGAAAACTTAGATATATTTCACAAAAATATATATTCCGTCATCACAGTCAAACTTTTTTCCAACCAATATATATCGAAGAAAACGACATGAGAAATATTTACTTGGGAAAATTTCAATTTCTTTTTCTATATATATACTGCAATATTTTTTCTCCGTGTAATTTTGCTAAAATAGGTCGCCGCGAGGGTTGCCTTCGCTCGTCTCAGTAATATACAACGGGGAGAAGTATTTATAAGAAATTTAATATGAAAAAATGTGAATATTATCACACGGAAAGAATGCGCGAATTGCGACGAACGAATGCACCTCGACGCATAAGAAGTTCTTTACGAGCGGCCGACGCGCGTCCTTGCCGCTGCAGAGACGAAGTTCGCGGGAAACGCGATGCATTTTGCATTTCACGAGTGGCGCGCGGCCACTCGGCCGGTGCAAAAATTTGTTCGCAAGTTGCCAGCGCGTTATGCGTCAGCGTGCGGCGCCGGCGACGACAGCGACCGTGGAAGTAAAAGTAGAAGTGGGAGAAGAAGTAGAAGAAGAAGAACCGTTTCATCGGGCCGTAACCGCGCTGAAAATTTTCTCTGTCTCCGTCCCTTTTTCTCACTCTTTGCTTGCGCGTAACATCTCGTAATGCGCATTAACGTGATATAAAAATGAGCTGCAGCGGGATAGAAATTGCTGCACTGTCCCGGGGCAAAAACGCGCGGATTAAATGCGATAGCGCGCTTAATGAAACCGGAATACGCATCATTGCCACGCGTAATTAACTACCGGTGGAATGTTATCTGTCCGATGTGTACGTTTTAATGTCCGTAGATTTTCGCGTTCGCATCGGCACGGTCGCGTACCGATTTAATTATTAATTTAATTACAACAAACATTAATTAAAATATCGTTAAACTGTGCATTCACTGCAGCGTAACGCGCGCCGCATTTTCGGTGACGTGTGTGCGGGAAGGGAGAGATGGTTATTCTTGTAATTGCGTAAAACTCTGTAAAATCGTCCGGACGCGTGTTATTTACGCGAAATAACACCGAGAAAATGTCGCGTAATGAACTTTATTCGTTACCCGTTTATTAATATGTTCATTTGCGTTTGCATTCTGCGCGTCCGTCGCGGCATATCTCTCTCGCCGTTAAAGCAGCGATCTATCCCCTATTTTATCCGCAAAATATCGCGTTATTTTCGCGAGAGAAGTCGAAAACATCGAAAAACTTTAATCTCTTGAAAGGGATGAATATAGAAGTATCCGTTCCATCCGGAATAGCTCTCCGAGCGATAAGCGACCCCGACAGAAGCGGAAAACCGGAAGGAATGGATTCTAAACACGCGCTCTCTCGCAACGCGTTCCGGTTAAAAAAGTAGCGGCGCAAATTTTAGCGACAGATATTGGAAACATTGGCGCAGTCAAATCTGTTATATCGAGTTTATCCGCAGCGACGTGCGAACGCGCGAATAAAAGAATCGCGCCCGCCTCGGAAGTGCAAGCTGTCGACAATCGATATTTTCACCCTCCCGGTCCCCCGTTCGCGCTGAGTTGTTGCTTTCATCGACACTTCCACCGGTTGGCGCGAAAACATTCGCGGCATGAACGGTGTATTAATAATAATATTCGAACGCGGGATGCAGCGCATTTTGCGATCGACCGACTCACTGCCAGAGAGCTCGGCCGATTTATGACGGTCTTAAAACAACGCACCTACTCGAAAGTTTCCCCCGGGCCAACAACCGTATGCGGGTTAGCTCGTCGTCCCTAGGAAACCGCAACGTCGGCAACGATCGCTAAAGGGTGGTTGGTTCGGTCCTCTCATCGATCGATTACGACACGGCGTGGTAATGTGTTAAAATTAGAGGAAACCGGGATGTTCGCATCCCCTTCCCCCTCCTGTGTAAGCTCTCGCCGCTTAAATCGGGCAAAATATCATAGTAACCCGCCGCGTCGATTCACGATTAATCCCACTGTCGCCGGACAAAAAGCATTTTGCGAAATTAACTCGCGGAAGAAAGTCTCGCTCGCGGATTTCCGGAGGGCCGTCCGAAAGTTCGCGGCGTGCGGGGAGGTGGGTCATCGTCGTCGTCAAACGCGCGCGTAGCAGAAGGTATACTCGTTAATTGCAAAAAATCTCCCGACGGCGGCGTTATATTAAAAACCGAAACTAAAACCGTCCCTGATGGGGATAAGGGTGGACATTAATGCCGGGCAAAATGGTCGCGTGAGCACAGGAGACTCTCTCTCACTCGCCGAAGGCAACGATGAGTTTTCGAGAGAGCCGTTATTACCGTCGGATTTAGAAGTTCTCCATTCGGTCGGTCGGTATTACCAACCCGAAATTTCATTCGAGCTTCGAAAACTCTGCCTCCCCTTGCCGCAGCTTTGTCGCCTCTGTTCGAATCCCTTTTTCGTACGCGTTTCTTCTCGTTAACTCGCTAACGAGCAGAAGACATTTCGCGGTGAAAGCTTCCTCACCGGCTTTCCGAGCAGCTGGCGCGGAAAAGCGTCGCACTAGGCAAAATTTCAATTTTCTCGTCGTTCTCGCGCCACCGGAAATGCGTGCATTCACACCGGCTGATACTTCCACCGTGACGGCGGTGGTAGAGGAGGAGAAGAAGCAGCAGCGATCTCGCGCTGTAACCTCTCGTTGCAACGGTATCCGCTAATTTCGAATACGGACGAGGTGCAGGTGGTATTAGCGGAAGATGAGTGCTAACAAAAGATAGCTTTCCAATTTACATTCTCGTTATTGCGCTCGTGATATGTAACACGCGACCGTGTTATTACATCGAGTAAAATGCGAGTAAAATCGTTCTCTTTTTTCTCTCTGACGCATCCGCGAGATCGGTCGTTGGGACAATAGAGAACTGAATTTCCATCGATGATCGTAGATTTCGCCGTAAATGGAAGATATTACGATTAATGTGTTACTACGTAAAGTAAAATGCGAATGGAGTCATTGTTCCTTTTCTCTTCGAAATTAACCCCTTTGCATCCGCAATATTGGTCGCTGGGACAGGAGGGAACTGAATTTCCACCGATTACCGCAGACTTCGGTGGGGTCGCAAAAATTCCGTGGAAAATTTTATCGCGATTACCCGCCCGTGTTATTTTGTTACCTATTTATTGTTCGGTTACATCGCGCCCGAGGTCGTTGGAAACGCGCGTTAACCGCGTATAAATAAATGATGCCGGGAAATCGAATCGACGGCTGAATTCGGTGTTCTCCCGCGTTTCTCTTCCGAGACTGCGTTCAATTTCCTAAGGTGATTAGTCATCGCGGCGAAACTGCCGACACGATCGTGCGCGCATTACCCGCATGCGCTTTCTGTGAGAGTTCTCTCACGCGGAAATAAAACGTCACGAGCGGCGTCGAGCGAGGGAGGCCACGCAAAACGGCACAAGCACAGCAAGTCGTTACGGAATTAGTTTGTAAAGAGGCGATTTACAAGAACACACCGACAGCGAACGGACGGGCAGAGATTTATGCGACACATCGAAAACCGCCGACGGTATCGATTCGAGGCGATAACACGCATCTATTCGAATTCCGCTTCACCCATTCGACGACGCGGCTTGAAATTCAATGAAAATTCACCGACGATAAAACTTCTTGACACAACTTGGCTGGGTATATGTATTATACGCGTATATATAACGGCGAGGGTGGGTGACGTCAACCTCTTGTAACCGTGTCGTCGCTCGAATAGAATTTTCGTGTGCGAGAGAGCGGCGTGTTCTCCCCCGTGAGAGTGGATCCTCGAGTAGCTCACCTCGTCGTCGGGAATTTATCCGGATAGACGAGTCATCGGTGTGACACGATATCCGCGCGGATTTTGACGGAGGACATTTTTGAACGTGTCTAATGCGATATCGCGTGTAGAGAATTCACCAGCTAGTCGGCTGACACGGCACGTAGATCGGCGCGCTTTGAAGTTCATCGTTCTGATGGTTCTTGTTTTCGTGAATTTCCGACCGAACGAAAAGCGTTTCATCGGGTCCGACCGCTGCTGCCGCACTCGGTTGCGCCAACAAAAGCGCGGAAAACGGTTTCAATTCGGAGTACGCCTGACGAGCGCGCGCGCACACACGTGGACGCATTGTTTGGACACTATTATCGTTGTTACATCCATTGATTTTTTCATCTACATGTGCCGGTGATCAAGTAGAACCTGTCACGTGACACGGGAAACCCCTCAGTTCTAAAGATAGACAGATGGCCCGCGTTTCATTCGGTGTAATATCCCGGAATTTTGCTCCCACGTTAACCTATTGTTGCAGTGTCCCATATATGGGACACTTATTTCTTCCTAGTTTTTCTATGCTTTTACGTATCATAACTAGCTTATGTAACATATTCTATATCGTTATGTTCCTAAAATCTGTATAAATATGTATAATATAAATATATAATTATTGATCAGTTTGTTGATTACAACCTAAAATCCAAGAAAGGTAGAAAATATATATCAAAAATATATGTCAAAATTTATTTCTTCCTCCAAAGTACTATTAAAAAAGCTGTGATTTAAATCGAAAATTCATATAGAACATATATTTTTATATGTTCAAATCTAAAGGCTTATTGTAGCATTAAAGAAAAATCGCTCAAAACTTTTTTAATTTGTAAAATGTACGCAATCCTATTTTGGTTATCTCTGTCCAAAAAATTGCTCTATATTCTATCACGTATAATATTTACACATCAATCCTAAAATAAAATAATAAAAAAAAAACTGATAAAAATAAAAAGTGAAAAAGGTTAAAAAAAATTATGAATTAAAAAAAACTAAAAAAATAGAAAAAATTTTAACTTAACGTAAAAAATTAAAAAAATATGGAACTATGAACTCGCTACGTCCTCGTCGATTATTTTGAACTATACTAAGAGCGAGACTTTTACGTCAACAAGTAGCAAAAATTTCTTCGATATTATCAGATTTGCAATCAGCAACCCCGAAACCTTCATATATTAAAATTCAGCAAAATATATTTAACGGAAATATTTATGCAACAAACGCTGTATTGTCTTATTGTGATGTAATAAATAGTTGTTTAATACTATTTTCTCTGTATTAAATTGCCCTTGAAAAGGACTTATCTTAATTATTATCTTAATATATTGGGTTGATGCACAAGTTCGTTTCGTTTTTCTATCGGTTCTGAGAAATCTCCGAATTCCTAAAACTGCGGGATTACGCAACTACGGAAGAAGTAGCAAGTCATCGAACAAAGCAGTGCATACTTAATTGATTGTATTTAAAAATAAATTAATATATACATTTTGATGAAAAAAAAAAAAAAAACGGGACGAACTTTTGCATCAATCCAATATAATAAATATGCAAGAAGAAGTAAAGTAAGAAATGTTCTTTCCTCATAATCTCTTCATTTCAACTCACGTTAGCGAGACATGTTGGCGAGATTTTTCACCAAGTCTTCAAGTTGAACGAAAAATTTGCGGAATTAATGTAGAACCGAAATTTTCGGAGTAGATCGATTCAAACGCTGTAGATCGTCGGCATTTGCATCGCAGCGGGTCGTTAATCGTTACGCGCGACTTACAAGCGGACTGAAATATATTCGCAACGGGGAATTATTACGGAATCGCGAGGGAAGAATTGATCTCGGGAGTGTTCTGTCGAAACGAGGTCGATCGAACTTGCCGGTTGCGATGCAAAGAAAATGCTCGAGAAATAGGAAAAGTCGCTGTGCACAACGACGACTATTACCACGACGACACAGAAAGGGGAGAATAAACTGCGACGTGTTTGTCCGTCGCTAAAAGGCGCTAAAAGTCCCGTGTGTACGCTCGCGCGGAATCGAAACAAGGAGACGGAAACGTAGGCGTTCCAGATACCTGCCGAAGCTTGGCTTTCGAGGACGCGCCTGACGATAACTCCACGTCGTCGGAATTGCACGTCCGCGGTCTAAGAGATACGTCGCCTGAATGCGGCAAGCACACGTCGATATCTGAATGGAAAGGCGGAACGCATAGTCGGTGCGGAGAGCGCCGCGAAGCGGGAAAACCAAGCGTGTTGCGGAAAAAAGCCGCCTCGAAACAACGAAGTACTCCCTCTCTCGCGGCCTTAAACGTACAATCGCGTGCGGCGCGTTCTATATTCGCGCGTCTATTCATCCGCGGCCGCGAAAGAAACTCCCGCGGAGAAGGAACGCGCGAGAACGCATTGTCTCGGAAACGGCGAGAAAAACGAATCCGGCCCACGCATGCAAAGAGATGAAAAACTCGACGACGACGAGGAGGAAGGAAGCGTCCCGCCATTATTCCTTCTCCCCACGATAGTGATGAGCGTACACGGCAGATAAAAAAGACACACCTCACTTATCGACGATCACGCCACGTCGGAATTAACCCGATTCGCGAGTAATCTGGTCCTAAATCCGAAGCATGTTTTCAATCGCTTCGCAAATTTTGCTGAATCTACAAATTATTTTGTTGTAAGAACAAATTACTAAATGTAAGAGAACACTGTTTTATTCAGGCAATAAATTAACGCGACAAATTCGCTCAGCGGAATATTTTCCATCCTGGCAACAAAACTGTTTCTAATTAAGAATACTTCGTTAATTTTATGCCAGCAAAATGTTATCGCTGTCGCAACGATGGTTTCGCTACAACGGCAAAATTATTTTTCTCGGTGTACAGAAACGAATTCACCCTGATTGCTTCTGAAACATTCACGCATGGATGCGGAATCCACTTTAAATTCAAGTTAAAGATTCATTCCTTTGGTTCCGAGTAACCGTACTTTTATTGTCGTTTCGAGTGAGAGAATTTTCAACTGTCTTTTGAATGAGATTTTATTCCAAGAAATTTAGAGAGCGCTTTCCAGTATTCGGGAAATTCGGCGTGCGCTCTCAGATTAGTTTTTGGGGGAACGTCTGTCGGCAAACGCGCTCGGGATGCGCTCGAGTTTGCATTTGGTGAAATGCAAATTTCGCGGCGTTATTAGCGCAGGCCGTCAGTCAGGTAATTATTACGCGCGCATTGTAATTTCAAATGCGATTGTACGCCACCGTAAATTTCGGCAACCATTAATAGTCGATTCGAAATGCGGACTCGATTCGAGTGCGCTGATGAACTCCGCTTGTTAATTACTCGTTTCGGTTTTCAGAACCGCCGATAGGAACGGCCGGCTGTCGTTGCCGCCCTCGTGCAAAATTAAACGTGAGAACACGCGAGTTTGTGTTTCGCTTTTGACCGTCGAAATAAAACAATGGAGTATAGTTTGACCGGCGGAAAATCGCGATTCATTGGGCTATATGCTGCGCGAATAGCGAAGTCAAGTAAATGTCCGCGCGAATTGCATTGAATACAAATATATTTTGCGGTGAAACGATTTGCCGTTATAAAATTTATTCTTTATCGGACATTGTTGGAAATCTCCCTGTAACGATATCATCACGATATAATGTGCGGAATCTATCGATCGTGAACATTTAACGACTGCCGCCACGTCATCATAACTCGTCGAGTGCTCGTTTTGCGATCATCTCGTTACATTAGTGCAATGTTGGCATTAAATAAAGTTAAGCATTCTGTATTGTCCGCTGAAGAGGAGGAAAGGACGACGAGGAAAGATGCGCGTCAGAAAGAAGAGCCCGAGAGACACGGTTTCCTTTTTTTTTTTCAAGCAAAGAAGCTAACGAGAAGATGCAAAGAGCCTGGAGGCATCTGCTTTCTACGTAGGTAGCTATTTATATTTCTGGCCTTGGTAGCAGTAAGTGTTGCCAGGCGCCATCTGACGTTGTCATTGGAAACTTGACATTGTTGAACATAAGAACATAAGAACACATTGTCATTTGAGCGCGGTTTGTGTTCTTTACAGTGAATTGAAAAATTCATGTCGGCCAAAAAATGGAATTAACTCGTGAACATTTTCGTGCGATTATTTTTCATTACTTTCGACGTGGATTATCAAGACAAGAGTGCATCGATGAACTTAATTCTTTATACAGCGAGAAAGCACCATCCTACAGCACTGTAAAAAACTGGTACAACGAATTCAATCGTGGCCGACGTTCGCTCCAGGAGGAATTCCGTGAAGGTCGTCCAAAATCGGTTGTTGTGCCAGAAAATATCGATGCTGTGCGTGAACTGATAAAGCAAGATCGTCATGTGAGATACCGTGAGATTGAGGCATCTTTGGGCATTAGTATGACAAGCATCAATAAAATATTGCATGAACATTTGTCCGTAAAAAAAATTTGTTCGCGTTGGATCCCGCATAATCTGACAAACGCTCAAAAGAAGACTCGTGTTGATTGGTGCAAGGAAATGTTGAAAAAATACGTTCAAGGTGCATCAAAGGCTGTGTATAACATCTACACAGGTGACGAATCATGGATCTATGCATATGAGCCCGGAACAAAACAGCAATCGACTGTATGGGTCTTCCAAGACGAGTCAAATCCAACAAAAGTGGTTCGCGGAAGAAGCACATCGAAGCAAATGATTTCTTCGGCATTACCGGTCACGTGGCGACAGTGGCGTTAGAGCACCGTAGGACGGTCAATTCTGAATGGTACACGACCATTTGTTTGCCAGAAGTAATCGGAGAAATTCGAGAAAAGCAGAAGAAGAGGCGAATCATTCTTCATCATGACAATGCGAGCTCTCACACATCGGGTCAAACAAAGGAATTTTTGACCGGCCAAAACATCGAATTGATGGGTCATCCGCCGTACAGCCCTGATTTGGCACCCAATGACTTTTTTTTGTTCCCGCACATCAAAAATAAATTACGTGCTCAACGATTTTCGACACCCGAAGAAGCGGTTGATGCATTCAAAACGCATGTTTTGCAGTTACCTCAATCGGAGTGGAAAAAGTGCTTCGAAAATTGGTTCAAACGCATGCAAAAGTTGATTGATCATCATGGAGAATATTATGAAAAACAATAAAACCAATTTCGATCATAAATATTTGTTTTTTTTATTATTAGGCCAGAAATATAAGTAGCAATCCTCGTATTAAATACGTCACGAACAATACTGTTTATCCCATCCGAACGAAACTTGCACTACTTGCCGGGCCTACGAGATTTCGGCGAGCGATGAATCAGACAAGATCGAAGGGCGAACGCGAGCGAGCGTATCGTCCGACGAAATTTCCTCCTTTTTCCCTCGTTTTTCTCGGCCGGCCCGACATATCGACACCCGGCCGACAATCGATCATACGTCGACGTTCGTCACATGATTGCACCGCCGGCCGAAAACTATCGCGGTCATTAATCTGCCCCTCTCGTGCCGCCGTAGGTCGAAAGATACGAATTGTCTCCTCGTATGTACCTCGGCCAGGTGTTTCGATCTTACTCCGTCAAAATTGCGAGCGCTCCCGGTCGTCATCAATTCGGGAACGTGTCCGATCGCAGACTGGACGAACTAAACTTCCGCTTCTCCATCTTCTTTCTCTTGAAATATTTAACAAGAACTGCGTCAGATCTACTCGTCCCGTCATGTCGGACCGAAATTTTTTAATAGGTTCTATGTTGTTACATCTGCAGCTGGAACAGCAAAGATTTTCGCGTGGTTTTTGGGTAGTTTTGCCTCTTATAAGGCCAGATTATTCTATAAATATCATATAATTTAATCAATAATATAAATATTATTTCATAAATATGTTGACAGTAGCCGCCTGCAGTTACATTAGTATTTTCATTCCCTTATTTTGTGTTTTCCTTTACTTTTTTTTACCACATTGTAAAGTATTATATATTACTTATGATTATTTCAATTTCATTATGCGCTCGTGGGGAAAAAGTTTTCCCAGTGCAGAATAAATATATCTGTCTGTCTATCTATCTCTCTTTCTCTTCATGTTCTGTTATTTGTTCCACGTATGGCTGATCGCGTCGATCCCTGTTTCCCCTCTTCCGTCGCGTTTTAATTTTCTCATAGTGCCGCAGTCGATCGGTATGAATTTTCCATCCGATCCTTCCAGAAATACAAAGGGATACAGCGACGTCTGTGGTACTCGCGCGGCAGTAGCGCAACCCGAGACTGATCAGACATTCAGGTTCCGTTCTTTGCGGAGGCGCTTTTAATATTTAACCTGCTCCGGCGATGCTTCTAGTGTAGCCGTGCGACACCTGATACCGACGCGGTATTTACGTCGCACGCGTTTCGCTATATTCTTTTCCGTTTCTTTCACTACGCTTTAATTACAATTTATAAGGCGGTTAATCACAAAAAGATTGCTTTTTTTCCGATAAGTCTCACAATGCATCTCGTATCCAATGGAAAAATGTATTTCCTGAGAATTATTAAATTAAAGGAATTCTCCTACTGGACGCGAGATGCGTTAGAAAACTTATAATAACAAAGTGTAACTTTTTCGTGATTGACTATACGCAGTCAAGATTTTATGTCAAAAACGGTCAACGATGTGTCAACATATATTGAAAAGGTGAATGTGTTAAAACGACACAAAATTTCAGTGCATCGTTTTTAACACAAAATTTTTTACATTCGTTTGCAAAATGGTCCGTTTTTTAACGCATTTCGGGACGTAATCAACGTCCTACAGAAGGATCTGTTTTTGTGTAATTTTTACGAGCTCTCTCATTGGTGCGTCTTGAAAGAAAATTCTCAAACAGTTTTGCGAACGAGTACACAAGGTGCAAAGAGCGATCGCATGAGCGGATCTCTCAGCTCGGTAGGACGCAGAAAATGAGTTTTCTCATTTTCGCCAAATGGAAAATATTAATGTTCCGGAGTGCGGCTCCTTTCCGTCAGATTAAACGTCCAAGTTGTGACGGGATTTCACGAGCGAACACGAGTAACTAGCTTCCTGAAGGGACACAACTCTATCGTAAAACACTAAGCAAACCTTCGGAACGATACGCTTTGACGCTGTCGAAGCCTCACCTCCCCGGTGCGAGAAACTGTTGAATATTAAAAGCACCGCGCCGTCCGTATCACGTCGCGCACGTACGAATGATTAAACGCTCGTTATGCCCGTATCGTCGGCCCGCCATCGGAGGCAACGCGCGCTATCAAAAATTCTATTGAACTTTTCCACAAACTCCCAGTCGCCGTGACTTAAACGGTGAGAGAGAAAAAAACTCGCAGAGAAGCCGAAAGCCGGCCGCTCTCCTCGTGGTCGCTCTATTTTTTTCTCCATCCGGAAGCTCTCCGATACGCTCGCAAATCCCGCGGAATTGGAGCGATAAATCTTTTTTTAACGAAGCAATTAGGGACGTTCGTTAACAAAGTTAAATGCTCGCTCAGATCGATCGTCGTATGAGCGGACTTTGTACCAGCCGCGGTATAACGACGGCGATCAAGCCGCACCCCGACGAGCCGAAAATTGCGATTTAATCGAGTACCGGCGGCGCGCGACGAAAAAAAGCCGCGCGATATATAGTTCGTTATGGAATTAAATACTTCCGGCCGAGAGGTTGACGGCCAATATAGGGACGACAGGGACGGCGGAGAGTTTCGGGAGATTTTTCGCCCGCAGGGCTAAGCTCTCTCGCAGTTTTTCGCCGGTAACGGATCGCGAGTCGAGTTATCGAACCACCGTCGCGCCGGGTGTGATTAAATTTACATTTTTTTCCTTCCCCATCTCCTCCTCGTTCTCCCTGTCGCGGTGGGCTGCGCAGCGAGATTAGTAATAACAAAGTGCGCACGTACGTTCGTGCGCTCGTCACGAGCGTCGGCTCGAAGCATATTACGGTCATGCAACCATCTCGCGAGGGACAGCTGGTCGCCCGATGAAAACGTAATTTTTTTCGATTAAACCGCCGCGTTGATTCGCCCCTCGCGTCTTCGTCGGGAAGACGAATGACCGATCGCGATGCACGAAGCTCTCTAATGGTGCATGCTGCACGACAACCGGGCCCGAGGTGTGTATATTTATGACGTGCAACGACATCTTTCCTCTCCTGTGAAGGATTAAGAAATATTTTCGTTGTCGCCGCGACTGATCGGTGGACTCCGTCGTCGTCGAGGTAATGTGCTCCCGAACGGGTGCAGCATAATAATCTCAACACTTGCCAGGCTTGCACAGTAAACAAATTTTATAAGTGCAATAATTAAATTTAAAACATTTCACGTGTCCTAAACGGTATAACTCAAATCTTGAATTTAACACAGGGTGAATATTTGATTCGAGACAACGCCGCGTCCTTCATGGATCTGTTTCCGACGTTTCGTGAACATTTCACTTCTTCAGGATAAAATGCGGCCCGAAATTGCCTTAGGAAGCCTAAAGTATCGCAAGTATGAAAAATAACATAAATGTTATGTAAAAAAATTAACACAAAATTAATACGTTAATCGATACTAAAATATAAAATATATTATATTAACGCATGTTGAATATCAAAATAGCAAAATGTTGAGATAACATAAAAATTTCAACTACAACCGATTTTAATTGTTTTTTACTATGCAGTGACAATAGAATTTTTCGATCACGCGCGATGAATCTACACTTCGCACTGGCGCTGTCGTGCCGTTTAGCGTGCCCCGCGGACGAAACTCGAGCGATTAAACCGCCTTTCATTTTTCGCGCGACTCCGAAAATTTAAACGCATTCTGCGTGAGACGCGGTAGCCCGCTCCTCCTCCCTCTTCCTCTCTTTCTTTGTATTTCTCTTCCTCTTATGCGCGGCAAGCCATCTCTACGACGAAGTATTCGAAACTAACAGACGTAGTGTGCACGAGGTAACAAATACATACCCCGCGCACACATAAGCAGTATTTTCAGCTTGCAACGCAGCATCGGTCGCAAGCACAACCGTCTTGGCAGTTTAGATGTTGCATAGGAACGCGTTCCTGTGCGGTAACTTGGAAAACGGCACCTGCGAGCGCAATCTTCCTTTTGCGTTACGTCGGGCGTCATGCTGCGCGGGGCAATCCGGTCGCGCAAAAAGGCTGAACCACCAACACCACCGTCTCGTCGCAACTGCGCCCTGCTGCGGCGCGTTTCCGTTTCGGTTAAGTTCTTGGAGTCGAGTGAGAGAGAGAGAGAGAGAGAGAGAGAGCACACGCCCAAAATCGTATACGATCTCTCGTCCGTCCGACCTCGGTCCAGATGCAGCCCGGGTTGGACTAATATTTCACTTGTCGCGCGACGAGAAATTCTCCATCCGATAGCCAATCGGCACGTCCGACAAACTCGTCGCGCGACAAATGAAATATTAGCCTTGCTCCGAACGCAGCCGAACACTTCTCCTCTTCATTCTGCCGTCGTCGCCGCTTTTCCAATCTCTAGTTATTGTTTTACGTCTTGATCGAAACACACATTTTCCAGAGGATAAGGGCGGCCAGCCACGCCATCGTTCGGAATAACTCGCACAGCTTAATGAGTTTCGTCGATATTCATTCGATGTCACGAGTGTGTGAGCCTCGTTGTCTCATTTGTCCTTAATAACGGGGTGTTATGGAGTCGTGTGTAGATATTTGTATCTGGAACTCAGCCCATAACGGGTGTGATTGGGAATTTCTAGTGACTATAAATCTAGTGAGCGTCTAGAGATTGTGCACTCGTTTCTTAGAGTCCAGGGATGGTAATCATATATTTGCTCTATGAATGTTCGATATTCACATTCGAGAATTTCGGGATAACATCACGGACATTATTAATACGCTATATTTCGTACTTTCTCCGCAATTTGCCCGGCCGAGGACTCGGTATTATTATCTGCAAGAAAAGCACAAAGGGATCCTCCCGATTGCATGTAGCCGAAACGGGATATCGCGCGCCGGATAACACCGGCTGTTCATTTTGTCTATTCATTTCGTTCTTTTCTTTCTTTTTCTTCGCGCGAGCACAACGTCTCTTAATGTTGAGCGGCGATTTACTCTGGTTGGACTTAGTTACAAAGAAGGGAAACAAACCCGAGTCGAAATTTTGGCTTTATGTTAAACCTTTAATTCTACAACATGGCAGGAACCAAAGTACCAAAATAGGTTTAATTTCAATTCTAAGAATATAATATAACTCTTATTTTAATGACTTTGCTACTACAGCAATTAATATTGCTTACGCTGCTCAGGTTTTATGTGCTCATCTATTACAACCAATTTAACGACCGAAGCTAATATTTTTTTCGGTATAAGAACGTCAGAGTAACATCGAAATCTCAACTGGAGAAAATAGCTAAATAAGGACGCTGGACACAATCAAATTCGACATACTGTTGCACATGTCGATGAGTTATTATTAATCGTTGGTTGAAATTTGGAAGAAATTGTTACACACAACGTGGAATACTGATATCATAACTTCCAACAGTCACACTTAATAATCGAAAATTACGGAGAAGACGGCGTTTTCTGAAATGCATCGAATCTCGTGTAACGAAATGAAGGTTTCACACGCGACGTTACTCGCGTCTCGACGTTCGTCAGCGCGGCTGATTTCACGTAATTTTTCGGCGATAAAATGACGACGCGATGTATGACTCCGCGATATAAAAGTGGATTTGTTTGGCGGGACAGGAAGGGAGAGAGAACAAAACGTTCGCCTTGATTGGAGCGTTACACGATTCGATAACGTTCTACTGCCGTTTTCAGCAGATTATAACGGGCGCGCTCGCAAATCCAAAATCAAATTGAAGAAATACCCGGTGAAAAAGCACGAAAAAAAAAATGAAAAATAACGACAGCGATGCTCGCCCGTACATATACGCGTTATCCGAACCGATACGGACGGTTTCGAGCGTTAAAAGCTTCCTTTCTATCGCGCGATAGCTCATCGAGCGTGCCAAGCGCCGATTAAAGCCCGGTCTCGCATCTATTTGCCGGCTGATTGCGAGATCAATTTTAATCACTCAGGCGGCCGCACGTTGCGCATAGTAGGTAGTTACCTGCGCTTTCTAATGCGTTTCCTATTAATTTGAGAGCAGCCATTAGTTCCGACCTAACGTCGAACCATCTGTGTGCATCGTGAGCACCGCGAGCGACAGCGACGTTGCGGATCGGTGCGGCACTTGCGTGCCTGATTCGCAATCGCGAGCTTTCGATCGCGTTGCTGCAGCTCGTTCGCGGAAGAATGGGAAATTCCGGAACGATGAAATTCGTTGCGCGAATCTCACCGAGAGACGCCGGGCGCTGGTAGAATATTATTTTCGGCACCCTTTTTTATTTTAACCACAAAAATAGCCATTCTCTTAAGCCGAATCAATGAAAATAAATTATTAATTGAACCAATGAAAGAAGCAGTATTCTATTGATGATTAGTGAGTATATATTAATTTTTAATAGAAATTTTTCCACTTACCACTTTTATCTAATATTTCACCGATTTTGGCCAGTGAAAGATTCACTGCAAATCGCCGTTACGCATCCCATAGCAGATATGTATATCGTATATGCATCCAATCATATGTCGTGTTTGGCGTAATTCGTCAGATTCAAGAGCTCGAAATTTCAAATTCGAGCCTTATCAGGATAAGCGTGTTTCCCAAATACGAATAAATTAAATCAATTAAAAGTTAATCAGACATAATTAAGAATATTTCTGGCAAAATCATTGATAATATCTGAAGAATAGAATTAAGATAATAAGAAAGAAGTAATAAATAATATTGTTTTTCACTGTTTCCGTCAGTGAACCGCCTCGTCTCTCAGCGTACGGGTATATTATCTCGCAAGAATTTCCACGCGGCTCGTACCGTAATTGAATCATTTTTCCACCGCTTGCCTCTTGCAAAACTTGACATTTTCCGCAAACTTTAATTCCGACGAAGCATCTCACTTATCCGAAGAATTCGCGTATTCTTCGAGAAAGGATTAATAAACGGAGACTCGAAGAATTCTAAGTCGAAGCGACATCTCCGCGAAAAAGTTGCGATTTCTATTTCAGCGGAATATTCTCCTAGTCGGATTGCGTGCTTTAATAACAGAGTCCAATAATGGAGATTCGGCTGAAAGGGTTTAACATCATTCGGGGGGTAACGAAGATCGAATCGCTCGTCGATTCGGCGGTCGAAGTCTGTCGTTAATATTGACGGGCATCTCAGTGCCTCTGTGCGTGGCGCTCGTTTGACACGCGGCCGAAGGGAGCCATTAGCTCCTGTCTAACATCAGGAGCGATCTATCACGCTAACCCGGGCGATGTTGTCGAAATTTGTCGGGCCGGCAGAGCTTCAATCAGCGCGATCGATGGTAACGAGCATAACGAGGTTATTTTCGACGTTCGGAGGCTCATTGAAATCACAGCGGAGAGTGCAAAATGCCCTCGCTTATCGCGCACTTTCGGACTTTGTTCGGGCGCGCTTTGTGGGAATTATTTGATTTAACGAGTCCACGGCGCCGAGGATTGGATCGAAACCCTGGCGAAAATCGTACCCGACTCAC
The DNA here is from genome assembly GCF_001313825.1 of Dinoponera quadriceps. Classification (NCBI taxonomy): domain Eukaryota; kingdom Metazoa; phylum Arthropoda; class Insecta; order Hymenoptera; family Formicidae; genus Dinoponera; species Dinoponera quadriceps. The sequence continues at coordinate 522,768 of NW_014555318.1, forward strand.
GCACGTATGCATACGTCCGCGATAAACTCCGAAGCGCTCGCTTGGTCGTTTCTGCGTGTGTGTGTGTGTGTGGTAAAGGTGAATGAAAGTGTGCGTGTCAGCTCGTGCGGCTCCGGCGAACATTTCTCAGCTCTTTGTCCTGCGGACGTATATTATAAATGATAAAGGACTTAACGCGGTGCTCATTACCGGCTCGCTGAAATAATCCCGACCGTGTCGTTTTTATCCGCTTTCTCTATCTTTTTCTCGCCCGTCCTCCCTCCTCCTCGTCGTCGGAAGCGACATTTTTGCGTCGAGTATCGCCGGTGGTCGTTATTCAGCGACGTTAAACAGCGAAAATTTTCACAAAGCCCCGCTCTCGTCTCGTTATTTCCTCCCATTCGCGCAGCACGAAATACAATGAATATCTGAGCGCGTTCGTTTGTCCGGACTCTGCGCGCGGTGGATCAGCGAAAGAGAAGGGAGAGAGACTCGCATGGAAGTTCCGCGGAACTTTTAATCTATCCCATTCTCGACCGGGGAAACTACTCGCGGGAGAATAAGTCGCGAATCCGCAAATACTGCAGAAACATTTCCTCCCCCTCGCGAGAGAGTATTTGACGTAAAAAATCGCTTAAAATACGATCCGGAACGCATCTCGCGAGAACGCTCGGAAGCGTTTTGCGCGCGCGCGGTATATATGCGCATTGTGGAAACCCGCACGGGAACACTGCATTGATAGAGACGTCGGCAGCCGGGGAGTAAACAACCAGCGTATCTTTTTAATCGGTCATTAAACGCCGATAACAAGGTTGAAGCTAACGGCGACGAGGGAGGAAAGAGAGGGAAGCTGCGAGGTATTTGTTAGCGGCCGTGTGTGTACACACGTCCGTGCGTCGCGTATAAAATATTAAAAAATATATTACAATAATGAAGCATAACATTAAGAGTTGCAAAATATTTGCGCGGATGCGTTTCTGTGCATACCCATTATTATTTCACGCATATACACACATACGCTCGTGCGCGCGAGTCGAAATTTTTACGCTACTCTGCGGCTTTCAAGGATAGTTTACGTTTACTTAGACGGCCTATGGAATAAAAACGGAATTTGATTTTTTACTTCTTTTTTAAACTTTTAGTTCTATAAACTGTATTTCAATGCTGCCTTCAACAATTTTATTTTGACGTTAAAACAACGAAAACAGAAATTTAAGATATCATCAGGGTAAAAAATGTAGAGATTATATTATATTATTAGAATTGAAATTGAACCTATTTTGCTATCTTATCTCCTACTATATTGTGAAATTAAAAGTTTAACATAGGACCAAAATTTCGACTCGCATCCACACAGAGAAAAAGATTTCTTTCAAACAAATTTGTTCTTTGAAATGAAGCAAACAAACGAATGTTTAATTCAACAAATAGGATTGTTTAGTTTCTCAAACAATTAATATTTTTACGTTAAATAATATATTTTTTTTTACATTTTCACCCAAACATTACAATAGTTGTCACAAGCAATAAATTATTTAAAAGAAATAACATATTACATTAGAAAAACATTCAAGAACTTTTTCTTTCAATGGAATAATATTTAATGTATAATGAAATACATTTTCTTTACTAAAAACCAAATATAATTTCCTCTAAATAATATTATTTTCTCTATCAAACAATATGGTTTACTTTAGTGCAACAACATTTTAATTCAAACAAAATGATATTTCATATTAAATTATGTTATGAATTATTAGTTGTTTATATGAAACAAAGCCAAATTAAACAAACACGTAAAGAAATGGTTTCCTCCGCGCTGAACTCTTATGATAACCCTCTACAGTCTCTCGTCTAAACCTGCGGCGGTTAGCCGAGTAACGAGCTGGCCGGGCAACGTCGAAACATTAATCGTGCTTGGTGGTTCACCGAAACCGAAACGTCGATTTGCGGCGCGCGACTCGTCACCGGTTAAACTCCGCGCGGAGCTCCGAAGACGATCCGCTCGGTGCCGACGCGCCTACCCGCGCCGTGCACAATTAACCTCTCGGGCGTAATCCACGTGAGTATTTCCGACGTAATTGATCGTTCGGACGCATCGCTATTGTCGTTTCACTTTCGAAATTTCTTTCGGCCGGAGGAATGTGCGTTCAGGAATTAATTGCGCTCGTATCTCGCGTACGTGCGATTATATCGCGGCAGTTACGCGTGTCAACGTCGTGTGCACACACTCACACACAAACGCCGCCGAGAGAATTCGATTTCGCGATTGGCCCGCGTATTGTTACGCCGAGTTGTCCCATTTGCGTTTTGCGAAATATCGAATTTCGATAGCGCGTGTATCTTCCTTTATTGCCCATCACCGGTCCGCGAGTGACGTTCCGTCTCTCTTCGCGTCGAGTAATCGAGCGTGATTTCGCCCGGCGGCGGAAAAATATTTGCCGCAAGATGACGACGCCGATATACCGGGTGTCCCGCCGAGTGTTAACACGGGGGATGGCGAAGAGATCGGCCATATTCATTTATGTATACGTACTTTATGTACACATCTCTGTTCTCGATCGCTTTCTGACGCATGTTAGCGTTTCAGTCACATCGTTAAATTTTAATACTCTGATCATATTATTTAATATTACATTAGGTTTCTATCGTTATTAGTATATATTTTCAATTAGTTTTCGATCGATGCTTCACAATTAATGATGATTAAATGAAATGGTTTCAAAAGGAAAAGTCAACCAACCCCAAATGACTTTTTGTCAAAAATTACTTGGTTCATTGCCAATGCAAATGTACGTCTCGGGACTGATCGAATTTATTATGTAATTCATTAGGTTTTCCATACTATGACTGAAGAGGACCCAAAGTAAGGTCGAAACGTTTTGCAACATTGTATCAAAGTATGATAAATTTAAGCGCCACCTGCAAATTTGGCTTCTTATGTATTATACATGACTATTTTTTTACAACCTCCGCGCTCAATGCGTTCGGGGTGTCGAATTTCTCTCGTGTTTTTTCTCGCGCGCTTTCCGGGACACCCCGTGTTGCGTGGACGCGAGGAAGAGAGGAGGCCAGCTCGCGCGGTTCAATTCCGCGTGTGCGCCGTCCTGCGCTTTAATTCGTTTAATGGATACGTCCTTGCGCTCCAGCTGGTCAAACGGGGCTGCGCGCGAGAAGTTGGCGAGAACGGCGGTGAAAAATACTGGAAAATGAATTTCTGTCAAATAAACGTGTCGGAATATTTTGTTATCGCGAATGACGCACGGCACGATAGAAATAAAAAAAAGAGGGGGGAGCGAGAGAGGAGGAGAGAGAGAGAGGGCGGAGGGAAACTGGACAAAACTTGATCCCGGGGTGCGAACGCGCGACTCTATAAAATATTCGCTCGGGAGCGTTTATTCGTAGATTTCTGCATTCGCACACGAAGACGTGCGCGGCGATTTTTTGCGTAGTATTTTCGCCCGCGGTGTTTGTACAACAACCCTGTAACATTTAGCATAATAGCCAAGCGACATTGACTGGCGTATCGATCGTCGCGAGCAGCGCTGCGCCGAGCTGTTTACTCGGGTCTCGATTCGCTCCTCTGTCCCTCGTGAGTGGATTAACGCGGTTCCCTTTGTAAAGTCGCGCGCAGTCTCGAGCAAGGGAAGCAACGGCGGAATAATCCGCCTTACGTGACCGTGTGCTGATTCGTAGCTCGCGGCGGGCAAAAGTCACTAACTCGGGTCGAGAGAGAGAAAGAGAAGGGCGGGATAAAAATCCGGGGTAGGGGGTAAGGCGCGCGGGTCAGAATCGCGCGGAATCTTCTGGTCCAGGTCTGGAAGAATGAAATTGTGAAGTTTCAAAGCACCCTCGAAGCTTTAAGCACCGGCGAGGTTCTCCGCGTGCGCTTTACCTAGCGGAATTCCCCGTTCTCTCCTTTCCACCCCCCCCGCCCCTTCGCCCCTTCTTCTAGAGGCTGTAGCTCTTCCCGCCCGGAAGAGGACGTACGTTTCCTCCCTTTGTTCGGCGCGGATTCCAGTTCTCGAGCCGGGGAGGGAAAAAAAAGGAAGTAAATTGAATAGATCTTGCGAGCCCTGCGAAGAAGGAGCACGTACGTCGAGCAGACGGAGAGCAAAGCTCGGACATGCGCTCGTAGTTAAAGATAAACGAAGGAGATCGGAGTGAGAACGCTGGATGAAGGCGGGAGGGTTACGTTTCTCAGCGCTGAATACACTTTCAGAAAACCTTCGTTAGGAGACGCAACGGGCTCGTTTGGAGATTCCTCCGTTTCCTCGCGCGATCAAGAAACCCCGTAACGACGCGGTCGGCTCTCTTCGGGTATTTGACGCGTGCATAAAGCGTCTCTAAAGCGTTAGTCCTCTTAAATGTCGGTCCACAATTTTAAGATATTAACTAATCACAATTAATTAGATCCTCCTCACATTCGGCTGTGATTGGTCAATTTCTTAAGGCTTAAAATACCTATTGTGGATCGACACTGGCATTACAACCGTACGTCTCCTAGACGTACTTGTGTAGTACTTTCTCTACTTTCCTTCTCCATTCGCCGACTATGACCGCTGACTTAAGCGTGTATTCCTCCGCTGGTCAATTGGCTCAAAACTACGTCGCCTGAAGTGAGTGATTTTATTTGAAAACTTACTACGTCTCTGAGACGCAAGATGTTACTTTTATGTAAAATCTTATACGTCTGACAAAAGACAACAGAAAAAAATGACGTGCAAATTTTACAATTTTCCTTTTTGTGGTCAACACCACAAAAAATATGTGACGAGTGATAAGTCGAAGTGATAAACAGGAAAACTAAGACTGACAGGACCCACGTCTATCACAAAAGAATTTATTTTTTACAAAATTTTACTTTTTTTACTTAAATTTTGATTTTATTTCAGTCTTGCATTTTCATTATGGTTTCATATTTTTTTTATTCCCTCTGTCAAGTTTTTTTCCTAGTAAATAAATCTTGTCAATAAATTTTAAGACTGATATTAATAAGATATAAATTATGGTCTAAAGCATCTAAATTTTAAAGATATAGTTGATGTTAAAGTTTTAATATTATTTTATCTTATTCTATGACTATGTACATATAAATATTCTATGTTGTTCAATGTTATTGTATGACTTCACAAAATGTGATATATATATCGCTCGGGGGGAAAGAAAGCGAATGTACGCGGCTTGCAACGTAAAAGTCCTCCTCGTCTGCGTTGTTCGAGGACGGAAAAAGTAATAAGCTCGCGGATCGTTAAAGGGACAGCGCGAGCGCGCTTTCCGCGACAAGAACCGCCATATGGTTCTTCGCGTGAAAATTTTACTACGTCGCTTAGAAAAACGAGAGCCAGTATAGCCTGTGCGGCGACGGGCGGACGTCGCGAAGTTTCTTCGCAGTTTGCGTCCCGACGCTTTACGTATCTTACGCTTCGACAAGAACCGGCCGAGAGACGGTCATTAAATCTTTATGAGCGGCATACATCGCGCGCGGCGAAGTCGCAGATAAGATCGGCGGCGTTCAACTCGAAGGCTGCTCTCGGCTCCCCTTCTTCTCTCTCCTTCCGCTTCTTCTTCGTGACTTCGTCCGGCGGGAAGCGAGCAACCGGGGTATTTTCACAAAGAGGATTTTCGTTGCGAAGAGTAACGACAAAGAGTTTCAAAGGAAAAAGTTTTCGCCGCTCGGGAAGAAGCGGAACGGCCGCCTTCCCACCGACCGTGTGCGCGCTCCGCAGGTGCAACGCGCGCGCAACGCGATGTCTCATCATCCCATATTACGGCGAGTTATTTTCCGACATTCGCAATTTCGCTCCGCGTCCCATTGTCGGCGAGTTTCCGTTTAATAGGTCCTGTCGGCGTGCGGGACAGCTTTTCACGCACCGGAGGGTACATCCGGACGTACGTCTCGCGAAAACAATTCCCTGTAACCCGAAGAATTTCCGATCCGTGCCCGCCGCATTTACACGTCTCATGCGCGGCGAAAGTAATGTATATATGTGTGTGTATGTGCAGATATACACGTATATATGCATCGTCGCTACCTTTATCCCGAAATAAAAATATTCGGGCGCTCGTGTACGCATGCGTGTGCACACGGTGTATATGTTACGAATGATGTAGCACGCGGCCAGGTCGCTCCCATAAATATGCATTCGCTTTAGTTTTAATCCGGAAAAAAATATTCCGTAACAACGTTTACGCTCCCCCGGGAAAATGAAGACCGCATCGACAGCGTTTCCACGACAGCAATTTTTATACACACCCACACGCGTTGCGTTATCTCGTCGGAAGAGATATTTTCTCGCATATAGGCGATTGAATATTAGAGACAGAGTCTGCACAATTTCCCTGTGTCCTTCGAAAACTTCAGCCTCCGGGGAGAAAAAGGACATTAACGATGGCGGACGCGGTCGCCGGCATTCGTAAGATTGGTCAGCCGCGACGTAAAAGCCACCGCGCATTCTACCTACGTTCGGGATGCTAAGAGAAGTCAATTCGCTTCGGATTATTTTCCAGACACCCCGTGCGTGCGAGGGAGCGAGCGACCGTATCGAACAAGCGGGCGAGATTCAATAAGACCAGGTGGATATTGCTGACCCGAACTTACGCTGTCGGGCGGTCCTGAGCGGAATTCGAAATTCGCCCTCTCGCCAAGCGATACCTCCCCCCAACGTTCGGTCTCTCTTTCTCTTTCTCCCATACGATATTCCCCGCAGCTTTTTTTCCACCGTCGTGTGCTATTTCTCACGTGCGAATCGTGCCTCTTTCGCCCCGCCGCGGCTGAGAGAAGTGAGAGACAGCTTCGACAGTTGGAGAAACGGCGCGATAATGCAGCGCGCTTTATTCGCTGCGGAATAGAAAGACCCGGATATTAGCGACGTTTCGATATATACCATCGTGTGCAAAAGCGGAGCGAAGAGAATCGTGGCTCGAAATAATTTATGATTCGGAAACGTTTAAATATTTTCCTGACTTTTCTCCCGGATTCCCACCGACCAACCGTAATTTTTCCCCTGGAATAAACTCGTTAAGGTGTTATGCCCCAGAATTTACAGCATCCGCCGCGAGCAGATATTAAGCTTTGTGCTCTTAAAAGAGCTTCCGCTCCAATTCGGTTTTTCTTCGGCGAACAGTCAGCGAAATAATAATAATAATAATAGTTTTATTTTATTATATATATATTTATTATATATTATATATATATATTATATATTTTATTTTGAAATATATATGAGAATGATGCATGACTAATTGGCGTAGCATCAGCTTTATAGTCACTATCAGCCAGCCTCGTGTCCCTTAAAATAAAATAAAAATAAAGTTTCGCTACTCTCTTAAGTTGAATCAGTGAAAATGTCACTGAGTATTCATTCATTTTTAGTAAAAATTCTTCCATTCAGCTCTTTTGTCTAGTATTTCACTAACTTCGGCCAGTAAAAGATTCACTATAAATCGCTATTACGCGTCCCACAGCAGAAATATATGTACATTTCGTATATGCATTTAACCTTATGTCGTATGGTCGCAGATTCAAGAGCGATAGGTTTCAAATTCGAGTCTAATCAAGATAAGCGTATTTTTCAAACACGATATGAATTAAATCAATTAAACTTCATTAAGAATATTTCAGGCCCAATCATTGACAATACCTTAAGAGTGCGGTTAAAATAATAGATAGAATTAACAAATAATAACTTTTCTCGCTCTTTCTGCAATTAGATTTCTCCGATGGAAACAATTGCAGCTGTCAACAAATTTTTGCAGCGAAATTTTACGGATTTGCAATGTTATATTTATAACTATGATCATGAGTAATTATTGACTAATAATATACTGATTGCACTTTAGAGGGTATTTATATTCTTATTCGCGGATACGCGAATTCGTGACAGACGCGCGATTCGCAACATATCAGAAAGGACCGCGCGAGATTTTAATTAAAAACCAACTCTCGTGCCTGAACGAGTGGCCGCGCTCTCGAGCGATTTCCGCGTGGAAAAAAGTTCTCGCGCGGTTAATTGGAACGATCACACGCGGATGGTTGTATCGCACAATTATCGGCTAACCAAGATGTTTCGAAAACTACATCGCCGTCCAATTACACCCGTCGAAGCTAACGGAGTTCTCCTCGGATATATTTCCGCCATTACGATATTTTCTCCTAAACAGTGGCATGAGTTTTTCCCTCTTTCGAACAGCGGAGATTATATTCCGCGCGATTCGCCGCGCGCGTTACGTCTTACCGTGTGTTACATCTGTTAAAAAAAAAAAAAAAGAGGGAAAAACGCACGTTGAAATTTCGGCGCGTGTTTCCCATCATCATACTCATTTCCCGCTTGTTCACCTCGAAATCTTGTAATCGCGGTCGGGATTCCGCAGTCTGTGTGCGCGCGAGAGATGGGAGTTCACCATCAGCCGGTGGAAAACGCGCGCACAGGGTCGATAAATTTTCGTATTGCCTCCACGTGGCGGACTCTCTCTTTCGGTGTTCCATCGCTAAACGAGCGAAAGAGTGTTTCGGCGGCCGGACCGTATTCCGATGCGTGTCGCGAAATCGGTGTGCGACGTGGACGCGCGTAAAAGGCGGGTTGGTTGCGCTGGTTTTGCTGCTTTTCGGCGATCACGGCGCGTGAAATTCTCCGCGAATTCGCGTCCGCGAGAGGATCGCCTCTTTTTCCCGATTTCGGCGGAAAAGCTGCCGGACGATGTCAGAGGCGGGCAACAACGGCAAATCGCCGCTGTTTGTCGATGAGCTTTAACCCCCGCGGCCGTTGTCGAAACCATTGTCAGCGGTTTGCGCGCCGTGCGAATGGGAAAGTTAAGTGGCGGGCCGGCGTTTAAATAAATTAAAAAGTTCGCGCCACCGTCCGCGGAGAATCGAAAGTTTCTCTTAATATAAGCAACGGTGAGACGAATTACAACTCGAAATTCGATTTCGCGACCTTTCCCACGGGGATTCTCGTTGTTGATTTTATCGAGAAAGGAAGATTATCCCTTCGTTTTTCCACGAGAGAGAACTTTTCTTCCCGTTCATTCAGCGCCCGCCGTTGACGTTTTAATCACGATTTTCTGAAATATACACCGCGGGTGGGTAACGACTGCGTTTACGATACGCCGCTGGTCTGCTAAGCACGAAACGGAGACTGGAGAGAGCACGGATGTCCGTCGCTCCCGTCTCGCTCGCGGACTAAATTGGATTGCTATAATCTAATTTAGTCCCGTTTTAATCTACCAACATTCGCATCTTTCATTAGAGAGCTTGTATGCCGTAATACGCGAAAGCGACGTTTAACTCTATTTCAAAGTGTCTCGTAGCCGTGTGTACACAGATACGTCGCGGTGAAAAGAAAGCATCGGTGGGAATTAATCACAGGTAAGGACACAATTATACGTCCCGAAACTGCAGTGTCACCCCCCC